>NC_133617.1:215540316-215645316 GCF_048593235.1 Sminthopsis crassicaudata | reverse complement strand
TTTTTATAATTATTATTGCTGGCTGTATTTTTCTCTATTTATTTTCCTCATTTTTTTCTGTCTCTCAAAAGTTTCTTGCTGACTATTCCTTCCCCTGATATGTCCTCTTCTTTGTCACCTTCCCTTCCCACATCCCACTCCCCATCTATTTTCCTGAAGGGTAAGATAGATTTCTATACTCCTTTTGAGAGTATATGTTATTTCCTCTTTCAGCCAATGCTGATGAAAGTTCAATCTCTGACCCTTTCCTCCCCCATTTGCTGTCTATTATAAACCTTTTTTGCATCTTTTTATGGTACATAATTTGCACCACTTCACTTCTCCCTTTCCCTTTCTCCTAGTATATTCTTCTCTTACCCCTTAATGTCATCATTTTTTGAAAAGATACTATTCCTTTATATCCAACTGATATTTATTTTCTCTGTATAATTTCTATAATAATGAGAAAGTTCTAATGAATTACAAGTATCATCTTCTCAGGTAGAAATGTAAACAGATAAACCTTATTAAGTCCTTATGATATAATTATGCTTCTCCAGAATACTGTATATGAAAATTAATTTTCTATTTAACTCTTGTATTTTCTTTACAAATAGTTGAAAATCCTCTATTTTGTTGAATGACCAATTTTTCCTCTGAAATTTGTCTATGGTACCATCCTTTATGCCAAATAATGTATTCATTTTGACCTTATTGTGGTATGAAGTGTGTGATGTAGTTCTATGTGAATTTCTGACATATTATTTTCCACTTTTCCCAGCAATTTTTGTCAAATACTGAGGTCTTATTCCAGAAACTGGAATTTAGGGTTTATCAAATGCTAAATTGCTATAGGTCTTGATTATTGTGTTGTGTGTTTCTAATCTATTCCATTAATTCAGCACTCTATTTCTTAGCCAATACTAAATGGTTGTGATGACTACAGCTTTATTTTTTTTTTTGACTACTGCTTTATAATATAGTTTTAGATTTGATACTGCTAAACCTCGATCCTTTGAATTTTTTTCATTAATTCCCTTGATATTTTTGACCTTTGGTTCTTTCAGATGAATTTTTGTTATTATAGATTATTTTCCCTGGCCCACTGTAGCTATAAGATCTCATGTGCTAAAACAACAGAGTTCTGCTATGCTGATGCTCTGGCCTCGAAGTTGGGGACAGGGCCTGCCCTGGGACTACACATCAGACTCCAACTGCATTGCCACAGACCCTCTGTACTGACCTTCTGAGTCTTTTCTGGTGCTCCCAGACTGAGATGTACAGAAGCCTACAACACTGTTGGTAATTCACCAGTCCCACCTCCTGAAGCTGGTTTGAGAGCAGTGTCTGGATCTGGGTCTGGGGTCATGACCTGAGCTGGCAAAGCCTGGCCTGGGATTGCTTCCATGCTGGTTCCACAGATTTTTTCTGCTGACCCTCCAAGTCCTCTTTAGTATCTCTGAGCTGAGAGGTCTGAAAGCCATCAGGACTGCGGGTGATTCAGAGATCAGGCTGGGCCTGGGACTGCAGCTGGGGTTGTAGCTGAGTCTAGAACTGTGCTGGTGTAACCTGCATGGGACTGCTTGCTGGTAGCCTTCAGCTAGTAAATGATCTATTCCTTCTTTTGGGTATTTTGATGCTCTAAAATTAGAATTATTATTTAAGGTAATTTGGAACAGATTATGGGAGAGGTTGGGTCCTTTCCTGCCTTTACTCCACCATCTTGTCTCTGCCCCCCCTCATTTTCTTTAGCATTTTGCTAACAAATAATTCTAAGGAGGTTCTGATTTTTTTTCTTTCTTCTGTTATATTTTCCCTGCAAAGATTTTTAATTAATATTTCACACAATCATCCATTTTAAATCAAATTATTTAGATTTTTGATTTAGATCTTTTGAAATATATCTATTTTCCATAATTTTTAGAATTTTCATCTTTTGTACTTCTTTTATTAGTTGATATCTTTGTTTTTAATGGCATGTTCAGTTTATTAATTCTCTCCTTTTTATTTCAGAGATGTTATAGTTTTATTTTACTTTCACATTTTTTTCTGAGAACTATTTTAATTATTCAAAAATCTGGCACATTGTTTCCTTTTCATCATTATTGTTTTTTTTCCCCATTGTTTTATATTTCTGTTTTTTTTTTCCTCACTAATTTGAACCTCCATTTTGCTTTCTATATTTTGCTTTACTTGCCTTATTAATACATTTTTATGGTTAGTAAAACATAGGTTTATTGTCTCTTCTTACCATTTCCAAAACTATAGATATCTATACAATCTAACAATAAAATCATATTTTCTATAGCATTTCTAACATCTATAGCAATCTAACAATAAAGGTAAAAATCAATCATATCCAGCCATTTATCAGGAAGAGAAGTTAGAACTACCTGTTGCTAACATTTGAACCAATTTTCAGACTTTTATTTCAATGAAGTATAATAGCCTCATTTTGGACATTAGCTACTAGTGCTGCAGGTGCCTTGATTTTCCCCATTCTTTATAATTATCACTAGAGGAAATGGGAGAGCAAAATCATCTCTCTGTTTAATTTCCTTTGACTTCTTTCTTTAGAACTCAATTTCCCTCTTTAAATCTGAAGTCCTTTGCTCCATACATTTTATTTGTGTTACTGCACAAGCTGTGGGATATAATATGTGTCATTTTAGCACCATTCTGTTCTTTACTCTTGGCATATAAATCACAGCAGAGTTGCTAACAGTGTGTGACTGACAATCTTCCTTGATAGACAATCTGTGATCCTTTCAGCCTTTTACTAATAAGCTCATTAGGCGAGAATGGCTGGAAATCCTTTCTGGGATATAGCAATGAACCACAGCAAATTCAGTGCATGTCTGACCACTCTGACTTTAGAGAATCAATCTTTCCTCAATCAAAACTTTGTCAGGTTATGCTGAATGTCTGCTGAAGGTTACAGATTTTTTTAATAAAGATTTGTGAGCAAAACCAAGGAAGCTTTCCAGAGTTATGTAAGTCAAGGAGGAAAAGTTCAATACTTTTTTTTTCATGAATCAGCATCTAAAAATACTTCAAGAATGTTCAAATGTGTCATAATATTCAATTGACAAAGAAAAGATAGTTTATTCTCAATATATGTTAGGACAGTAGTAAGACCAAGGTTATGCACATCAAGCTTTTATATAACTTGTTGAGTTCATTCATATTTCATAATGAGAAATGAACAATTGATGTACAACCATGATAATGTTTGATGAATATCACATGCTTGTATTAAAAACAACTGTAATAATTTAAATTGGTAAGGCTCCCAAAAGTTACTGTGACATTTCTCCATTGGTATCAGCAAATTCTGGTGAGTTGTGTACTGTCCACCTTTGATTTTAAACTTTAAAGTGTAACAAAAGAAAGGAAGGAAAGAAAGAAAGAAAGAAAGAAAGAAAGAAAGAAAGAAAGAAAGAAAGAAAGAAAGAAAGAAAGAAAGAAAGAAAGAAAGAAAGAAAGAAAGAAAGAGAAGAGAAGAGAAGAGAAGAGAAGAGAAGAGAAGAGAAGAGAAGAGAAGAGAAGAGAAGAGAAGAGAAGAGAAGAGAAGAGAAGAGAAGAGAAGAGAAGAGAAGAGAAGAGAAGAGAAGAGAAGAGAAAGGAAAGAGACAGGGAATGAAGGAAAAAGGAAGGGAGAAGAAAGGAAATAAGGAAGGCAATACAGAAGAAAAAGAAAAGCAAAAGTAAACTGAACAGAATTGAATTCTTGAGATACTAAATTATAACTAAGGTCTGATTCTTTGGAATTGTGTAAATATGGCCTAACCTATCCTTTATCACTGAATCAGTATTGCCTCAGTCAGTCAGACTTGGCAAAGACCTTAGTTTAAAAAAGAACAAAGCTTTCCACTGTATCTGGGGTCATCTTCAGTTGTCCTGATCTATACTTGCTCCTGGGCCCAGATGACTCCGGAGAAGAAAGGGAGGTTAGTGACTCTGCACAGACCTACTTAATTTACATCCAATTCATTTACAAGTCTTGGTAATATCTTACTAATGCCCTGGTCCTCTTGAGAGCTAAGGACAAACAACAAAATGTGGTCTATAGGGGTTACAATGCTAACTTACTAAGATGTAATTACAAAAATAATTCTTGGGGAATTCTTCAGAAAGGGCACATTTAAAACCCTGTGTCTATCAGCTTGTCTGTGAATAAATCCTGTGGGTAGATAAATGATAAAATGTGTATTCAGAAAACATGAATTGTCAGCAAGAAAGGACATTCATCAAAGTGCAGAAAAATAGTGATTGTGCTGTATATAGTACAATATATTAACAGTATCAGAAAAAAGTGGTGTTATCTTAATAAAATTAGATAAAACTGTATTTATGTCTATGTTCAAAAAAGAACATCTTTTTTGTATTCTCGAGAAATTTGTATAAAATAAGGTTTTTAAACTTATATGCTATTAAATGTTTTTTATCTTCTCCCCATCCAGCTTAAAGAATGAGTTTTTTTTCCTATTTTATTGTATTATATATATATATATATATATATATATATATATATATATATATATATATATATATATATATATATATATATATTTTGAAAATTACCTCAAGACAATTATATATAACAATTATATATAACAATTAACAATAATTAACAATATAACAATTAAATAACATTTTAGCAAACTTTAGAATCCATTCAGTTGAGTTGAAAATGCTAAACAAAAAGTTGTCATGAAGATAACATAATTTACTCATGAAAAACTTTTGAGTTTTGACAAATCATAGGATCATAAAGTGAAAGTGACATTTGAAGTTCTAGAATTCTCTAAGGAAATTGGGACAAGGAGAATGATTTGCTCAGGAGTAACTGAGGGTCTCCTGATATTACAAAATGCCTAAAACGAAAATTGTATTGTTTATCTGTTTATTCCTTTAAAATTATGTCAAAATTATTCTCTTTGAAACTTCCCCCTACCCTTATTTCTGCTGTATTCTTAAATACATTATGTCAAATTTCTTTTCCATGGGACACTACTTCACATACTTAAAGATGACTACCACATTCCTACTTATTCTTTCCTAGATTTCTTCTTTTCAGTTATTTCAACTCAAACTCAGTTGACATGAGCTTAGATCCCTTTGGTATCAAAAGTATTCTTTCAAAAACTCTTTATTTTCATAAATTGCAGTTTGCAGGACTGAATTTAGTACTTCCAATGAAGTCTGGTGAGGAAAGAACTTTTTAAAAATGGAAATAATTCAACAATCAGTCAAGAAAGATAAACACATTGTGAACTGATGCAGAGAAGAATTAGCAAAATCATATATGTGTGTATGTATATATAGATGCATGTATACATCTATCTATTTATCTATATATATATCTATATCTATATATCTATATATGTCAGTTTTTTAAAACATGCAATTGCTATAATATTGATACAATTGGCCAAATAATTATAACACATATATCTAGTAGTTTCTGAGCCTTGATAAAACTGTACCTTCTACAAGATGCTTAATTAGGATTTAGGTTTTGTGTAACTCCATGTGACCTATGAAACTATATCATTTGGCTGTTGAAAAATGATTATATTTTACTGAACTATATGGTATCAATTCTGACAATCTAATCAAAATGGATACATATTTTAAAAAAAATATAAATTGCCCATATTAGCAGAAGAGGAAATGCATTTTATTAAATTGTCTCATTTTAGAAAAGTAAAATGAATAAGCCATCAATGAACTCCCTAATAAAAAAAGTCCAGGGCCTGATGGATTTACAAGTGAATTCTATTAAACATTTAATGAAAACTATTTAAGAAAGTAGATAAAAATGGAGTCCTGCCAAATTCCTTCTATGACACAAATAGGGTACTGATACCTAAATCAGAAAGAGCCAAAACAGAGAAGAAAATGACAGACCAATCACCTTAATGAATATTGACACAGAATTTAAATATATATATATATATATATATATTAGCAAAAAGATTATAACAACTTATCAGCAGGATAATGCATTATGGCATTATGACCAACTGGGATTTATACCAGGAATCCAAGTCTGATGTAATGTCAGGAAAACTATAGCCATAATCAACCATATCAAAACAAGAAGAAATCATATGTCAATCTCAATAGCACCCATATAGCACCCATTGATACTGACAATATTAGAGAATATATGAATGAAAAAAAATTCCTTAAAATAACAATCAATATTTATCAAAAATTAACAGCAAGCAGTATTTGTAATGCAGAGAAGTTGGAAAGAAGAGGAAAAGAAAATCAAGGAATTATAAGAGGCAATAAGGGGATAAAACTATCACTCTTTGTGTATGATAGGATAGTATTCTTAGGGAATCCTAGAAAATCATTGAAAAACCTATTGAAAACAATTAACAGCTTTAGAAAAGTTGCAGAAAGTAGCAAAGCCCTACAGAAATCATCAGCATTTCTACATATTAGTGACAAAGCTCAGAAGCAACAAATAGAAAGAAAAATTCCATTTAAAATAACTATAGGCAAATTAAATATATGGGTATCTACCTGCCAAGACAAATCTATGAATTATGTGAGCACAATTAAAACATACTTCTAATAAAATAAAGTCAGAGCTCAACAATTGGAAAAATATCAATTGCACAAGGATAGGCTGAGCTAATATAATAAAAAATTGTAATTCTGTATAAATTGGTTTACTAGATCAGTGTTCTGCCAATCAACCTGCCAAAAATTACTTTCTAGAGCTAATAAAAATAATAACAAAATTAATTTGGAAGAAGAAAAGTTTAAGAATATGAAATGAATTAATGGAAAAAATACAAAAGATGGTAACTTAGCAGAACCAGATCTAAGACTATATTATAAATCAGTCATCAAAACCATTTAGAACTGGCTGAGAAATAGAGTTGTGAATCAGTGAAATAAGTGATATACATATTACACAGTAATGAATGGCTATAGTAATCTTGTATTTGGTAACTCCTAAATTCCAGCTTCTGGGATAAGAATTCATTATTTCACAATTTTTTTTTCTCGTAAAATTAGAAAATAATGTCAGAAACTCAGCATAGACCTAAATCTCACACTCCTTAGGAAAATAAGGTGAAAATGAGCATAAAGGGTGATGACAAAACAAAATTAAGGAAAAAAGGGGTAATTCACCTTTCATATTTTTGGAAAAAGAGGAATTTATGACTAGAAAAGAACTAGAGAACATTATGAAAGGCAAAATAAACAACTCTGATTCCATTAAATTAAAAAGATTTTGTACAAGCAAAACTGGGAAGCAGAAGGCTGTGAAAAGGAATTTTACATTCAGTGTTTTTGATAAAGACCTCATTTCTAAAATATATAAAGAACTATCTCAAAGTTATAGAAATTATAGAAATACAAATTATTCTCTAATTTAGAAATGAGCAAAGTATATGGACAGAAAATTTTCAGGTTATGAAATTAAAACCATCAATAATTATATGAAAAAATTATCTATCCAAAGTAATCCCAAAAGACTTTGGGCAGAAAATACGAGCTGTGTCCAGAAAAAGAACTATATAAACTGAATCAAAAGATACTATGTTCTCTTCTTTTTTTCTTTATTTTTTTTCCTCATGGCTTTTTCTATTTTGTTCTGATTTTTCTCTCCCAACATAATTCATAAAGCCATGTGCATTAAAATGAATATATAAATAAATTTTTTAAAATGCTCTATATCATTAATGATTAGGGAAATGAAAATTAAAACAATTCTGAGGTACCACCTCACACCTCTCAGATTGGTTAAGATGATAGGAAAATATTATGATAAATGTTGAAGGGAATATGGGAAAACCGGGACACTAATGCATTGTTGGTGTAGTTGTGAAATTATCCAACCATTTTGGAGAGCAATTTGGAACTATGTATTTGGAACTATGTCCAAAGGGCTATAAAATTATGCATACCCTTTGACACTAATACTTGATCTATAACTCAAGGAATTATAAAGGAAGGGAAAAGAGCCACATGTGCAAACATTTTTGTGGTAGCAAACAAATGGAAAATGAGTAGATATCCATTAATTGGGGAATAGCTGGACAAGTTGTGATGTATAAAGGTAATGAAATATTATTGTTCTATAAAAATGATAAATAAGCTGATTTTAGAAAGACCTGGAAAGATATACATGAACTGATGCTGAGCAAAACAAACAGGAGCACAAATACATTGTACATAGTACCAGCAAGAATGTGGGAAGATCAGCTATGAAAGACTTGGTTCTTTTCAGTGATCTAAAGCAATCCCAATAAATTTTGGATAGAAAATGTCATCTGCATTCAGAAAAAGAAATATGGACATTGAATGTAAATCAACATATGCTATGTTCATTTCTTTTTTTTTTCTATTATTTTTTTCTCTCCCATGAATTATCCCTTTTGTTTTGATTTTACTCTGTCAACATGATTCATAAAAAAAAAATGTGTATTTAAAATAAAATAAAACTATTTGTTATTAAAATAAAATAAAACATGTATTTACAGACCTTGTTTATTTTCAACCTTTAAATCTCTCCTTATTTCCTGCCTTTGCTCTGCTAAAAAATATCTGTGTCTTTCCAGATCCTTTCAAACAATGTATTGAACAAACAGAAATCTTAAATTCACTAGAATATCCCTGAAACTGTTGTTTAATCTCTTTCCTTCCCTTCTGGATTAAATTCTTTGTGCAAACTATGTATACTGAATGCCTTCAGTCCTCCTCTCACTTCTAATCATTATTTAGTTTGGTTTCATTTCTCATCTTTCAAATAAAACTTACTTCTTTTTGGCTGACATTAATCACTTATTTGCCAAATCTTATGATCTTTTTTCTTAATCTACATCCTTCTTAATCCCTCTTACATTGTTAAAACTTTCAATAATTTTCTCCTCCTAGACACTATTTATTCTTCAGGGTTTTTTGTTTGTTTGTTTTTGTAATACTACTCTGTCCTGATTCTCTATCCCTTTAACTATTTTCAACTATTTAATTCAGTCACCATTTCTGGTTCTTCATCTAGGTCATGTTCACTCACTATGGGTATTTAGTAATTCTCTATCTTAGTTTCTCCTCTCTTTCCCCTCTATACTCTCTCATTTTATATCATATATTCTCCTAGATTCTTTATTAAGGATGCCCATAACTATATAAAGTAATTAATAAGTATTTGTTGGAATTATAAGGCTGTGTTGACAATGTAAAAGGGTATTGTCTTTATAATGATTTTAGTAGTTCAAGTGGAGTTTAGAGTAATAAAAGGTAATGGAGATACACTGAAATTGTGCTGACTAGATTTCAGAGGAAATATAAGCTCTAAGAGAATCCCTTAAATACGAGGATGGTTGAACATTGCTTTCTGGAATCCAGCAAACTTAGGGTTCTATATAGGTATGAAAGAAAGGAATATGGAAGAAATATGCTAGATTAAAAAAAAGAAGAAGAAGAATAGTCATGGAAAGACATTCCTGTTCTTCTAAAGCAAGAATAATATTATTAAGTGTCATAATGTAATTGGCATCAGTTATCTCATTGTTGGAAAGAGACATTCATCAGAATTGATTATCATATAATATTGATAATATTGATAGTGTCATATACAATGCTCTCCTGGTTCTGCTCATTTCACGTAGCATCAGTTCATCCTCAAGATCATTTCTTATAGAACAATAATATCCCATAATATTTATATATCATTCTTATTTAGCTGTTCTCCAACAGATGGGCATCCTCTCAGTTTTCAGTTCCTTGTTAGTATGAAAAGAGTTGCCACAAACATTTTTGCACCTGTGGGTCCCTTTCCTTCCTTTAAGGAAGGGATAAAGGCCCAATAGAAACACTGATGGGTCAAAATTTGCAGTTTTATAACTTTTTGAACCTAGGTCCAAATTGCTCTCCAGAATGGCTGGATCCATTTATAATTCTACCAACAATGTCTTAGTGTGCCAGATTTCTCACATCCCTTCCAACATTCATCCTTGCTTTTTCCTATCATCCTAGCCAATCTGAGAGGTGTGTAGTGGTATCTCAAAGTTTTCTTAATTTGCATTTCTCTGATTAATTTGGATCTATGTTCAAAAAGTTAAAAAACTCCTCATATGATTAGAAATAGTTTCAATTTTGTCATCTGAAAATTGTCTGTTCATATCCTTTGACCATTTGTCAATTGGAAAATGGCTATGATTCTTATAAATTTGTCAATTCTCTACATATGTTAGAATGAGGCCTTTATCAGAACTCTTAGGTGTGAAATGATTTCCAAATTTATTGCTTCCCTTCTGATCTTGTCTGCATTAGTTTTGTTTGTACAGAAACTTTTTAATTTAATATAATTAAATATAATCAAAATCATCTATCTGGTGTTCAATTATGAGTTCCAGTTATTCTTTGGACACAAATTCCTTTCTTCACTACAGATTGGAGAGGTAAAGTATCCTATGTTCTTATAATTTGTTTATAATGTCATTCTTTATGACTCGATCATGAACCCATTTAGATGTTATCTTGGTACGTAGGTGTGGGTTGATGCCTAATTTCTTCCATACTAGTTTCCAATTTTCCCAGCAGTTTTTGTCAAATAGTGAATTATTATCCCTAAAGCTGAGGTCTTTGGGTTTGTCAAACAGTAGATTTCTATTGTCATTGCTTATTTTGTCCTGTGATCCTAATCTAGTCCACTGATCAACTACTCTATTTCATAGTCAATAACCAAATTGGTTCTGATGATTTCTGCTTTATAATATAGTTTCAAGTATGGCACAGCTAGGCCATCATCATTAGCTTTTTTATTTTCATTAATTCCCTTACAATTCTTGATAATTTGTTCTTCTCAAAGAACTTTGTTATTATTTTTTTCTAGATCTGTAAAATAATTTCTTGGGGGTTTGATTAGTATGGCACTAAATAAGTAGATTAATTTAGGTAGTATTGTCATTTGTATTATATTCACTCAACCTATCCAAGAGTACTTAATATTCTTCCAATTGTTTAGATCTGATTTGATTTGAGTGGAAAATATTTTGTAGTTTTGCTCCTATAGTTCCTGACTTTCCCTTGGCAGATACATTCTCAAATATTTTATATTCTCAACAGTTATTTTAAATGGAATTTTACTTTGTATCCCTTGCTGCTGGATTTTGTTGGTAATATATAAAAATACTGATGACTTATGTGAATATATTTTGTATCCTTTAACTTTGCCAAATTGTGAATTTTTTCTCATATTTTTTTAGTTGATTCTCTAGGTTTCTCTACATATACCATCATATCATCTACAAAGAGTAATAATTTGGTTTCATCCAATTTCTTTAATCTCTTTCTCAACTCTTATTGCCAAAGCTAGCATTTCTAATAATATATTGAATAATGGCAATCTTGTTTCATTCTTGATCTTATTAGTATTAGGAATACTTCTAGTTTGTCCACATTACATATGATGTTTACTGATGGTTTTAAATAGATGTTTTTAATAGGAATGGATATGGGATTTTATCAAATGGTTTTTCTCCATCTATTGAGATGATCATATGGTTTTTGTTAATTTTGTTATTAATATGGTCAATTATACTAAGAGTTTTCTTAATATTGAACTCTGCATTCCTGGTATAAATCCTACTTGGTCACAGTGTATTATCCTGGGGATGACTTTCAGCAATATCATTGCTAATATTTTATTTAAGATTTTTGCATCAGTATTCATTAGGAAAATGGGTCTATAATTTTCTTTCTCTGTTTTCATCCTGCTTGGTTTAGCTATCAGCACAATATCTATGTCATAAAAGGAGTTTTGTAGGACTCCTTTTCCTTATCTATTCAAATAGTTTTATAGTAGTGGAATCATTTGTTATTTGAATGTTTAGTAGAATTCATCATGTAAATCCATCTGGCTTTTTTCTTAGGGAGTTGATTAATAGCTTGTTCTATTTCTTTTTCTAAAATGGGACTATTTAAATAATTTATTTCCTTTTCGGTTAACCTGGACAGTCTACCTTTTTGTTGATATTCCTCAATTTTATTTTGATTATCAGATTTATTGGCATATAATTGGGCAAAATAACTCCTAATTATTGGTCTAATTTTCTCTTCATTGGTGGAAAGTTCTCCCTTTTAATTTTTGAGCATAACAATTTGATTTTCTTCTTTCTTTTTTCTAATCAAATTAACTAAAGGTTTATTTATTTTGTTGCTTTTTTTCACAAAGCCAACTTAGTGTTATTTATGAATTCAATAGTTTTCTTCTTTTCAGTTTTATTAATATTCCCTTTTATCGTCAGAATTTGGCATTTAATTTGACATTAACAAATTAACAATTTTTTTAATTTGTTCTTTTTCTACCTCTTTTAGTTGTAAGCCCAATTCATTAATCTTCTCTTTCTCTATTTTACACAAGTAAGCATCTAGAGTTATAAAATGTCCCCTTGTAATTTCATTGGCTGTAACCCACAAAACTTGGTGTGTCATTTTATTATTGTTATTCTCTTGGAGGAAATTATTAATTGTGTCTATGATTTGCTGTTTTATCCATTCATTCTTTGGTATTAGATTATTTAATTTCCAATTAACCTTTGGTCTATTTTTCCCTGGATTTATACATCATGTGATTTTTATTGCATCATGATCTGAAAAAAATGTATTTACTATGTCTGCTTTTCTCCATTTGATTTTGAGGGTTTTATGCCCTAACACATGGTCAATTTTTGTATAAATTCCATGAACAACTCAGAAAACAGTAAACACTTTTCTGTCTCAATTCAATTTTCTTCAAAGATCTATAATACCTAATTTTTATAACATTTTGTTTTCCTCATTAACTTTTATCTCATTTATTTTGTGGTTGGATTTATCTATTTATGAGAGAGCAAGGTTGAGATCCCCCACTAGTATAGTTTTGCTGTCTATTTCTTATCGCATCTCTCTTAACAGAAGTTAAGAATTTAGAATTTAGGAATTTGGATGCTATACTACTTGATGCATATATGTTTAGTGCTGTTGTTGCTTCATTATCTATGACACCCTTTAATGAAATATAGTTTCCTTCCTTATCTCTTTCAATTAGATCTATCTTTGTTTTTACTTAATCTGAGATCAGGACTACTACCCCTGCTTTTTTTTTTTTTTTTTTTTTAACTTTACCTGAAGCATAATAGGTTCTGCTCCAACCCTTTATCTTCACTCTGTATATATGACTATTCTTTAAATGTGTTTCTTGTAAACAACATATTGTAGGATTCTGGCTTTTAATCCAGTCTGCTATCTGCTTTCATTTTTGGGGAGATTTCATTCCATTTCATATATTTTATATTTCAGTGAATTGTAATCTTTTTTTGTATCTCTTTTGTAGGGTATTATGTGTTTGTTTGTTTGTTTGTTTGTTTTTTTTTTGTTTGTTTTTTTTTGTCCATTCCTCTTTGCAATGATCTCATTTCATTTCCCCTTTTCCTTCTAACTGTTTTAAGATTTTTTATGCAATCTTCCACATCAGTCTTGTGAAATAGGGACTGGCTCATATTTCTCTTTGGGGCTTTATCAGGAGTTGCTTTGTCTTTAGAAACCGCAGGATTTGAGATTTGTTTTCTCTCTCCATAAAAGCTATGGTGAGAGTTCTTTTTGTTTTTTTATTCATTTTTAAGGCTTAAGGTCTGTTCAATGCTAAGAGCAATAGCTGCTTTAATTTGTCCTGGCCAATTCTGCTGATTGATTTCCTGTGATGGATAATGGCAGCTAGGTATGGCATTTTTTTCTGGGACCCAGTGGTGTACAATTAGCTCTTTATAGCAAATCTGTCAAATCACCTGCTTGCAACCAGGATAGAGCAGTCTAAGAGGCTCATAGAATATTCTCAGGTGCATGGAAGCTACAACAATCTGACTCTATACTCCAGCTCTTTGCTTGGGTTCCCTGTGCTGTGGTCTGGGCTCATCAGACTGTCCCCTTGCCCATTTGAAAGACACATTCTTCTGGGAATGTGTTGTACTTCAAATATTTATGGAATCTTTGACTCCAAAGCCAGTTTAGAGGCTTAATCTCCTCTTGGTTTGAGGGAAGGTCAGAGAAGGACACAGAAAATCATATATGCTCTGCACCATCTTGTCTCTCTCGCCTATTATTTTAGTTTCTAAAAAGATTTTGAGAATATAGAAGATTTTTATAAGGAACAGAGTAAAATGTAATAGAATACCAGAATACAGAAAGTAATGACTAAATGAAGGAGGAGTGTGATTGAATGAAAAGATAAGTGGTTTGTGAAAGCCAGTGGAAGCTTGGGAAGGATGTTATACATGGGAATACAACCCCAAGACTTTGAAAATAAATCTATAGAAATAAAGTAATGATGTTGTTATTTAGTTTGTAAGCAGTGTCAAATTCTTTATAACCCCACAGGGTTTTCTTTGCAAATATATTGATATGGTTTGCTCTTTCCTTCTAGAGCTCATTTTACAGATAAGGAATTAAGGTAAATAGGGTTAAATGATTTACCCAGGATTGATGTAGGCAAATCTTTGAACCTCTACTTTCCAAGCCTAACTCGATGCCAAGATGAAAGATTGAATTGGTAATTATCTATCATACTAATATCTGATTTCAGGATATTAATATTCCTTAATCAATATCAGCACTGTTTTAGAATATGAAATGATCATCCTCAAAAATAATAAGTTCTGAACTTGCAATACTTCTCAAAGCATTTCATCAAAGAATAAACAACCAATGGAGCTTGATAATGGTCTAAAATACATAATATTCTATGGAACCACCACAAGTTCTACAAGCATATAGCAAGAAATCAAGACAGAAAGACAGAGATGTCTTTTTTTAAGGAGCTGACCTACCATCTGAAAGAAGCAAACACATACAAATAGGCCAATAAAATAATTGCAATTGAAAGCATATTTCTTTTTTTTTTAATCTCATGGGTTACTGTGTCCAATTCCATTGGCCTGTGTAAAGTAGCTTATAAGAGTTAACTTGGATTCAGGAGTCATGTACTGGATTCCACTATGTTCAAAAGTAGCTAGTTTTATACTACATGGGCATTATGATGGTAGAAAGAAAAAGAGAATATGATTTTACTTTAAATGATCATAGGGAGATCCAATTGTTGTTTTACAATTAGAACAATAAGGATTTCCTTTGGAAATATATTAGATCAAGTGTTATTAATGTCAGCACTGTGGATAAGGAGGAATGGTCTAAATTAACTCTTTTGTGGACCTCAATGTTTAGGAGGGGCTAGGCAGCATAGATAAGAAATTATGGGTTAATTGCTGAAACCACCCAAAAGTAAAGTTTTATGTACTGGCTAGAGTCATATTGAAATGGAATAGGTATTGATAAGAGAAAAACTTAGATACTACCTGTTACCTCTAAGAATCATCTTTAGAATATAGATGAGGGAATTGAGGAGATTTGAACATCTTATGACAATTCTGATTCTAGGTAAATTCCCTTTCTATTTAATTATGGATCTAGATCAATTTTTGTATTCTCAGAAAACTTTGTTCACTTATGGGATTCAAGAGAAAACTTTGGTGTGTTGTTTCAACCCAGCTCTGGCTGACTGAAAAGTTGAGATCTTCTACCTGCTGTTTAGAGACACTTAATTGAGGACTTGGGTTATGCTGACCTGAAAACCTGGTCAGATCTAAAAATGCATGCAAGGAGTTCTCTCTCAAATCTACACACCAAACAGCCAAAAGGTCTTTCTGAAATTTAACTTCATACTGATCAAGAAGTTATTGTTTCCATAATTGTTTTATTATTTATAGACACTTAGAGAGAATGGGACACTGCTTCTTTCTCAATTCAAAGAATCATACTTATTTCCTCTTCCCCTCTAGACTTGAACAATCCCTAGGTTTTTTTTTTGTTGTTGTTGTTGTTGTTGTAGTTGTTGTTTTGTTTTGTTTTTCCTATTGGAAACTATATTATTCATTGGCGTATTGAGTTTGTTTTATTTTTATGCAGCGATCATATTTGATTGCCTGTAATGTGTGTAAATCTATGTTTCCTTGCATTTGAGGTCTAGTGCCAAAGCTGAGGATGCCTGGTCCAAGTTTGTTGCACAATTGACATGTATTAATTAATAAATTGAATTGCCTAGAAGCCCAAAGTTTTGTTTCCTCACCTATTTCCCACCACAGAAGAAAGCCAATAGCTACTCATCTTCAGAATCATTAATTTTTGCATTGAACATAAAAGTGTAAGGAATATCAATTACCCAGGGCAATGGGCACAGCAGAACATAGATAGGCATGGCATCCTTTTGATCATATATGAATTGCTCTTTAATGTGAAGTATTTAATATTTAGCTTAACTAGAATACCCAATAATTACAGATTGATAGAAGTGGTCCAAGGGAAATAGAGGCAGACAGAGGCATCTTGAAATGATTTAAACTCAAATATTTATGAAATTTATGTCAACATTTTAATGTGTTCTATTTCTTCAAACAATATGTTTTAGACATATACTAATCTCGCCCCCTGCCATTATTCAGAAACTTCAAGAGAAGATTTTATACATATTTCAGAATCTTCCCTTGAAGTTTCTGAATATTTCAGTGCCTTATACTTGTAACCTAGTAGAAGGGCCTAACATTCCATAAGTGATGAAAACTGACTAGGACTTTTATCATGTTTGATGATATCTTATAGTATTCTCTCATTCTATTATGTATAGGCATGATACTCAAATTGATATGTACCAGCATTTTGTATTATTAAATCTTATAAGCAGTTATCCAAATTGATATATAAGTATATTAAAATTAATTGGGAAGTGGAATTCAAAATAGAATCATTAATGGACTCTTTAGTACCATATTGGGAGACTTATATGTACCATATTATTCATTTCCAGGATCTGTTATTATCCTCAACTTGGGTCTATGAAGTTAAAAAAAGAGTGGCAACTTACATTTCCATATAGTTTGTAATCCTATGCATTTTATTTATTCCAAAAAGGTTTTTTATCCTCTTAGAAAGGTGTCTATGAGTCTCAGAACTGAAAAAAAGGACTTTATTTAAGCATTTTTTTTTTAAAGTTAAGAACCTCTGAAGTCCTTGATAAGAGATAAAGACAATAAATTACTATGGTGCTAATCTGAGGTCATAGGATGCTGAAATAAGGCTGGATTAGATGTTTTTTGAGTGATCCTTGTCATTAAACTCCCCATCTTCTTAGCATAAAATTTATTTATGTAAGTATTTTTGTTCAGGAAGCTTCCTATCTGGGGAGGTTGGTATATTTCAAAACTCTCCAGATTTCCCCCAGAGATAGAACAAATTTGTGCTTCAGGGAGACCATGGACTGGTGAAAAATAAAGAGGCCTTGTGGTAGAACAAGGCTGTTCCTGGTACAACCCAAGAAACCATGAAAAAACCCCTAGACTAGTATTTAACCCCTGTGAAGTGCAATCATCTCCATGCTAGTTTCACTGAAACATTCCTGTTATTAGCTGGGTATCCAGTAGTTATCCTCAGTAGTTATCACAGAAGTTTTCTCTTGCCAACAACCTGAGGAGTTGGGTGTCTGAGTGCAAAAAGATTGAGCAAATCTTGGCTGATTAGGAATGTCAGATCCAGCTGTGCTGCACAGATGGGACCCTTGGTGAGAAGGAATCAATATATCCTGTGGCGGACAGAAGCAGTGGGGCAGAGACACTGCTGGCTGCAGGTACTTACAGGAGACTCTTGATTTGGGGTTCCTGACTAGAGGAGGGAATTCAAGTAACATCTCCAGGCATGATTCCCCTACCATTTGATTAGAATAGATTACACTAATACTTCTCATGAAAAAAAAAAAAAAAAACTCTCAGAGAAGAAAGAACCAAACCATAAAAACTTTCCCCTGCCCAAAGAAAAGTTATGTAAGAATTCAAAAAACAATTTAAAAATCAAATGAGAGACAGTGAAGAAAAACTAAAATCATAAAAACCATCCTAGGAAAACAAGATTATGACAAAAAAATTAGCCAACTAGAAAGAGATAGTCTCAAAAAATGAAAATAATTCTTTGAAAATTAGAATTGCAAAGAGGAAACCAGTGAAATTATGAGAAACCAAGAAATTACAAAATAGTTTATGCAGAATGAAAAAAAATTGGACAGAATATAAAAATATCTTATAATGAAAGTGACAGATCTGAAGAATAGAAAAGAGAAAATATAAGAATAATTGTACTGCCTAAAAGTTATGAGAAAAAAAATAATCTTTACACAATAATGTAGAAAACAATCCAAGAAAATTGTCCTGGATAGATACAACTTGAGGAAAAAGAGATATAGAAAAAAGCCAATTATCACCACCTCAACGAGATACTTTATGGAAAACACATAACATATTATTGACAAATTTTGAAACCTCAGAAAAAAAGAGAAAATTTTGCAAGAAACAAGAAAATAAAACAATTCAAATACTCTGGAGCTACAATTAGAATTGTACAGGACTTATCAGCAACCACAATAAAGTCCTGCTATTATTAATCTACCAGCAATCACAAAAAGTAGGCCTGTGGCCAAAAAAAATCATACCTAGCAAAATTATCTATAACATTCAATACAAAAAAAAAATTGACATTCAGTAAACTTGCACATTTTCAGTACTTTCAATCAAACAATTGAACTTAATAGAAAATTTAACATATAAAAGGCACTACCAATGATCAATTTCAAGGAGCTCAAAATGGAAAAAAAAAATGTTTATTTACTCTTTTACATGGATAATGTATACTATATGTTTAAGATTGACAGCAAAAATAGGGTAGTTCAAAAACAGGTTGGGGCAGGGTTAAGGCAAAAATAATAATTATATTATACATATTAGGTGCAGGGTAAAAATAGAGTCAGAAAGGGGAAGAGGGCTCAAAGTTCTGAAAAAACACACATCACGAATGGGTTAAATATATGTGTATATGTATATATATATATATATATATATATATATATATATATATATATATATATATATATATATATATATATATATATATATATATATATATATATATATATATATATACCTATATACCTATATACCTATATACCTATATACCTATATACCTATATATATATATACACATATATACCATGAAGGATAGATCATTCCCAAAAGCTATAAAGAAATAAGGGAAAAGGAATGGGTGGATTGGGAAGCAAAGGGTGAGAAAAGAAGACAAGAGAGTGATCCTTGGGTGGGGGAAGATTAAGTAATAACAAGACAAGTTAAAGAACAGAATTAAATCAGAGTGCCAGAAGAGATAGGAAAGAAATGTGTATATGTATGTATATGTATATATCAACTTATGTATGCATAAATATATCTTTTCTTAACTATAGGTTCTTTGAAGGTAGAGGTAGTAATGAAAGGGGCAAAAAGTATAAAGTAAAAGCAGAACATTCATCAATATTTCTTCTACACACACACACACAAACACACACTTTCTAGAATTGTTAATTTGTTGTTCTATATTTTGAAACTTTCCTTGATGTTCTGCTGGACACATGATGACATTTTCTTTTTGATATGAAATCAAGATAGCAAATTATTATGGTGCTAATTTCAGGTCAGTAGGATAGATTCTGATAAAAGTACAACAGGGCACTTTAAATGCTTTGTTTTTTTGTTTTGTTTTGTTTTGTTTTGTTTTTGTTTTTGTTTTTATTTTTGAGTGATCCTTGCTTTTAAACTCCCCCTCATCTTATGCAAGTAGAAACTAGAATTTCTTAACACAGAATTTACTTATGCAAGTACTTTTGTCCAGGAAACTTGCCAGAATTTTCTAAACCACAAAATGTGTGACTAGACTAGACAATAACAGCTATATCCAGGTAATTAGGGTTGGCCTGCAGACAAAAAAAAAAAAATAGAAATTTATCAAAGACTTGTGCCAGAATCACTCAATGACTTCTTAATTTTGATAAGATGAAGGAAGGTCATACAGGCTATTCCACAGTCATCTAGACCACATTCATTTCTATAGGACTAAAGGATACCTGGGTCACAAGATACAGTTATGTGTTATGACTAGCCTTGCTTTAATTAAACATCCTTGTTTGATTAATTTTAGAACGAGAAAGCAAATGTGTGATATTTGCCTCTTTAGGTAGCTAGTACATAGGAAGGAACCATAGTGAGGTTGGGGATTTAGAGGATGTGAATGTGGTATGAAAACAAAGGTAAAAATAAAATTTTAATTAAAAATGATTCATTAAATAGTCTCATCTTTGTAATCTTAGCCTACTATATAATATGTTAACTTAGCTGTCTCTTTCACAGCTATCTCCTGTCATCTGACAATAATGATATCTCTGGCTTTCTCTAATTCATTAATAAATATGTTGAAAATAACATAGACCCAAATATAGATCCTTTAAACTATACCTGAGATGTACTTCATATCAATTGGACCATAAATGATGAATTTTGTGTATCATCTTCAAATAGTATCAATATCCACTTAGGTGCCCTATATCATATGACCAATGTCTATTTTTTTGTATTTTTTAAAATCTTTAATTTAAATACAAAAAAAAAAAAAAACCTGCTAGATACAAAAGAAAGTGTAAGAGAGATTTCAATATAAACAATGAATTTCTATTTCAAGGAAACAGATACAATAAATATTACACATTGTTTCCAAAGTTACAGTGCTTTGCTTTCTTACTGATAAATAGGTAGCTAGATAGACAAATTGTTATTGTTTTTTGTCCTTCATTTTCAAAGAAGACCATTACATCAGAGAGGTGACATCATGACATTCAAATGCATTGGATTTGAGTGAGGGAGGGCTGTGCATACTCACCTGCTTCACTTTCCCCTCTAGAGTCATCTGGTATTAATGGCAAGATATAAATCAGGATGAATGAAGATGGCCTTGGATGAAATGGTAGACTGGACTTCTTTTTCTAAAGTCTTAATTAGATCTCAGTTTGACTGAGGCTGCACTCATTCAGTGATTAAAGGTAGGTAACAATTGAGCCAAATAATCTCCTCTTTCACTTAGTCCAAAAAACAAACAAATAACAACAAACAAACAAACAAACAAACAAAAACACAAAAACCTAAATAAGCAAATAAATAAATAACTCTGGAAGGAGAAGACCCTCAGAATTTCTGGCCAAACCAGAAATGATTTGCTATTTACATTAAATCTGAATCAATCAGGATGCAAATAATAAATATATAGAAACTACATACACACACACACATATGTATATGTATACGCATATGTAGTAGTATTGGTAGACTGGTAGAATACACAAATATCAGAAGTACAACAAATTATCAGGCAAAGGTAACTTGGAAGATTGCCAGAAAAGGTATATCTTGATTGGGTGGGAGGAGGCTAGCATAGTCAGGGAGGCAGAACACGGAGACTAGTTCTTGCTGAGTGGACCAGGGACAGGAGGCAGTCTCCATGGTTAGAGAATTTGCAGGGAGAACTCTACCACAGGTTGTCTTCTATGCTTTGGTTGCAAAGCAGTAGACCAGCAAAGAAGTTACACAAATGCCAAAGGGAGAGTGTATCCCAAAATGCCAGAGTTTAATAGGACATGGCCACACCCACCCAGCACCATTAGTGACTCAGCACAACCATAGTGCAGTTACACAGCTGCAATTCATAACATGGGGCTCTGCCCAGGGCTGTCCCACTTCCTGCACAGTGAAGAAGGGGAGGCTTTTCCCAGGACAATGGCACTTCCATAGGTCTTTGCAGCCTATTTGCAGGACAGCTACTGTCCATCTGTCCTACTTTTATAGAGGAAGCTGAGAACTTCCTTGCCCTGAAGGCAGACCATAAGTGGTTTAAAAAAAATGAGTAAAAAAGCCAAACAAACTCTAACTATAAATAGCTTCTATAAATAAAGAGAGCAGATATTCAACCCGTAGGAGACTAATAGCAGATGATTTTCAGACAAAACCCCAAAGGGGAATGTAACCTGGTTCCCATAACACAAGGCTCTCCTAAAAGAAATTATAAAAGATCTCAAAAGAGAGGTAGAAGAAAAATGGGGAAAAGAAAGAGAACCTCTGCAAGAAAGTATGGAAAAGATATATAACTCATTAAAAGAAAGATTTCATGAAGTGGAAAAAGAAAACTTCCTTAAATGTGAAATGGAAAAGGTAAATAATCCCAAGGAAACAGAATCTGCAAATTGGAAAAGATAAAGAACTGCCAGGAAAGTAGGATATGTGAATTGGAAAAAGAAAATAACTCGTTAAAAAAATAGTGAAATGGAAAAAAAAAAAATTCCATAGAGCAAAACAACTCATTTAAAAACTCAATTGGACATATACAAAAATAAAAGAAAAAAAAGTTAATGAAGAAAATAACTCATTAAAAATCAGAACTATACAAATAGAAATGAAAATTTGTTGAGACATTGAGAATGAATCAGTCAAAACTTAAAAAATGAAAAAAAATAGAAAAAATGTTAAATATCAACTTGGAAAAATCAACAGATATGGAAAATAGATCTAGGAGAAATAATCTGAGGATTATTGGACTTCCTGAAAATTCTGATAAAAAAGGGCATAGACACTATTTTACAGGAAATCATCAAAGAGAACTACACAGGTGTAATAGACTCAGAAGCCAAAATACGCATTGAAAGAATTTATCAAACATTCTGAAAGAGACCCCAAAATAAAAACTGCAAGGAATATTGTGGCTAAATTTCAGAACTATCAGACTAAGCAAAACATATTACAAGCAGCCAGAAAAAAATAATTCAAATACTGAGGAGCCACAATAAGGATCACTCAGGATTTAGCAGCTTCCACATTAAAGGATCAAAGGACCTAGAATATGATATCCTGAAAGGCAAAAGTACTCAGAATGCAGCTATATATAAACTACCCAGATAAACTGAGCATTTTCTTCCAGGGAAGAAGATGGACATTCAATGAAATAGGTGAATTACATTTATTCCTAAAAAAAAAAAAAAAAAAAAAAAAACAAACAGAACTAAACAAAAAATTTGACCTGTAAATATAGGACTCAAGAAAAGTAAAAAAAGGAAAAAGGATTCTTGATAACTGTATTTCTGTTATGGGCATAATTTGATTTTACTATTACAATAAAAAAAAAGGAAATAAAAGTGGAAAGGGGATAGTATCAGAAAAAAGGAAAAGGGGAGATAAAAAGAAGGAAGCTACTTCTCATGAAGAGGCAAAGGAAACCTATCTTATCTGAGGGAATTTGGGGAGAGTGAGGAACATTGTGTGACTTACTTTCATTAGATTTGGCAGAAAGATAAAATATTAGACATATTTGGTTTACAGAGAAACTTCTCTCACTTCATTAAAAAGTGGAAAAGGGGAAAAGAAAAGAGTAGGCTAAATAAAAGGGAATACAGAAAAAATAAGGGAAAGACATCAGAAAAAGGGAGGGACTCAAAGTGGGTGGGAGAGATTCTAAAGATGGAGAGCTGTGTGAAGCAAGTGATGCCCATAAGTTTAATATTGGGGAGGGGTGTAAGGGGGGAAAGGAAAAGAAAAGTATAATTTGGGAATAATAAGATGGCAGAAAATATAGCATTAATAGTTCTAACCACAAATGTGAATGGGATGAACTCTCCCATAAAGTGGAGGCAGATAGCAGACTGGATCAAAAGCCAGAATCCTAAAATATGTTGTTTGCAGGAAACACATTTAAAGCAGGGTGATACATACAAAGTAAAGGTAAAAGGCTGGAACAAAATCTATTATGCTTCAGGTGAAGGAAAAAAAAAAGGAGTTGCTAGCCTTATCTCAGATCAAGAAAAGCAAAAATTGGTCTAATTAAAACTGATATGGAAGGAAACTATATAGTACTAAAGGGTAGCATAGACAGTGAAGCAATATCAGTACTAAACATATATGCACCAAATAGTATAGCATCTAAATTCCTAAAAAAGAAGTTAAGAAGAAATAGACAAGAAGCAAGAAGAAATAGGCAGTAAATCTATAGTGGGAGATCTCAACCTCACACTCTGAGAATTAGATAAATCAAAACACAAAGCAAATAAGAAAGAAGTTAAAGAAGTAAATAGAATATTAGGTATGGTAGATCTTTGGAGAAAAGTGAAAGGAGACAAAAAGGAGTACACTATCTTCTCAGCAGTTCATGGAATCTATACAAAAATTGATCATAATATTAGGACATAAAGACCTCAAAATGAAATGCAGAAAGTCAGAAATAGTAAATGCATTCTTTTCAGACCATGATGCAATAAAACTTCATTCAACAAAAAGTTAGGGGTAAATAGACCAAAAGGTAATTGGAAACTTAAGAATCTCATCCTAAAGAATGAATGGGTGAAACAGCAAATAATAGACGCAATTAATAATTTCATGCAAGAGAATGACAACCATGAGACAACATACCAAAATTTATGGGATGCAACCAAAGCAGTAATAAGGGAAAATGTTATATCTCTAGAGGCTTACTTGAATAAAATAGAGAAATTCAATGGATTGGGCTTATAATTTAAAAATATAGAAAAAGATCAAATTAAAAAATCTCAATCAAATACTAAACTTGAAATTCTAAAATCAAAAGAAGAAATTTAAAAAATCAAAAGTAAAAAAAAACAATTAATAAATAAAAAAGTGTTGGTTTTATCAAAAAAACAAACAAAATAGATAAACTTTTAGTAAATTTGATTAGAAAAAGAAAAGAGGAAAATCAAATTGTTAGTCTTAAAAATGAAAAGAGAGAGCTTTCCACTAATGAAGAGGAAATTAGAGCAATAATTAGGAGTTACTTTGTCCAATTTTATGCCAATAAATATGATAACCTAAATGAAATGGATGACTACATTAAAAAAAATATAAGCTTCCCAGATTAACAGAGGAGGAAGTAAATTGCTTAAATAGTCCTATATCAGAAAAAAGAAATAGAACAAACTATTAATCAACTCCCCAGGAGCAGATGGATTTACATGTGAATTCTACCAAACATTTAAAGAACAATTAACTCCAATGTTATATAAACTATTTGAAAAAATAGGGGTTGAAGCAGTCCTACCAAATTCCTTTTATGACACAGACATGGTATGATACCTAAACCAGGTAGGATGAAAACATAGAAAGAAAATTATGGACCAATGTCACTAATATTTATGCAAAAATATTAAATAAAATATTAGCAAAAAGATTTCAGAAAATCATCCCCAGGATAATACACCATGATCAAGTAGTATTTATAACAGGAATGCTGTTATAATAGGAAAACTATTGGCATAATTGTCTATATAAATAACCAAATTAACAAAAAACATATGATCATTTCAATAGATGCATAAAAAAACATTTGATAAAATCCAACATTCATTCCTATTAAAAACACTTGAGAGTATAGGAATAAATGGACTTTTCCTTACAATAGTCAGTAGCATCTATTTGAAACTATCAGTAAGCATCATATGTAATGGGGATAAACTTGAGCCATTCCAATAAGATCAGGAATGGAACAAGGTTGTCCATTATCACCATTACTATTCAATATTGCATTAGAAATGCTAGCTTTGGCAATAAGAGTTGAGAAAGAGATTAAAGGAATTAGAGTATGTAATGAGGAAATCAAATTATTACTCTTAACAGATGATTTGATGGTATACTTAGAGAACCCCAGAGACTCTACTAAAAAGCTATTAGAAATAATCCACACCTTTAGCAATGTTGCAAGATACAAAATAAACCCACATAAGGCATCACCATTCTTATATATCACTAACCAAATCCAACAGTTAGAGCTACAAAGAGAAATTACATTTAAAGTAACTACTGCTAATATAAAATATTTAGGAATCTATTTCCCAAGAGAAAATCAGGAATTATATGAGCAAAACTACAAAATATTTTCCATACAAATAAAGTTAGATCTAACCAATTGGAAAAATAATAAATGCTCTTGGATAGAGTGAGCAAATATAATAAAGATGATAATACTACCTAAACTAATTTTTTATTTAGTGCTACACCAATCAGACACCCAAAAAACTATTTAATGATATATAACAACAAAGTTCATATGGAAAAACAAAAGGTCAAGTATTTCAAGGGAATTAATGAAAAAAACAAACAAACAAACAACAAGAACAACAACAACAACCAAAAAAAAAAAAAAAAAGAAGGCGACCTAGCTGTACCAGATTTAAAATTATATTATAAAGCAGAGGTAACCAAAACCATTTGGTATTGGCTAAGAAATAGACTAGTTGTACAGTGGAATAGGTTAGGTTCAAAGGATAAAACAGTCAATAACTTTAATAATCTAGTGTCTGACAAACCCAAAAACCCTAGCTTTTGGGATAAAAATTCAATGTTTGACAAAAGTGCAAAAAATTTAATCTATTAATGTTCATTTTATGTATAAATTTGTCTCATTCACATTCTAAGCTTCTACTAATTGTTATGTATTTTTCTGTGCCCTATTTTCCCCCTTTATTCATTCCCTATCCTCTGTCTTCATTCCTTTGCTTTACTTCTGTTCACTATTTCTTAACCTTCCTCTTCCTCTAAAAGTCTTTCCCCTATCCTCTCGGCCACCCTTTTCCTTTGCCCCCTTAGTTTGTTCTGAATTTAGAAGACTTTTATGCCTTTCTCTGTCTCTCTGTCTCTCTGTCCCTCCCTCTCTTTCTCTTTCTCTCTGTGTGTATATGTATATGTGTATGTGTGCATATATATATAACCACTCAGTGGTTAAGGACAATGGATTTCTCTCTACTTTACCTCTTGCCTCTATCAACCATGGCTTTCTTGCAGAAGATATGCTTATTCAGTATTCTCAGCCAAAGGAGGCATTTAGTAAATGTACTCTTATCTGTGCATATAGTGTTTTGTTTGGTCTGTGACTTTTGCTCATTGTTTTATAACTTCAAACAACAATCTGTGTCTCTGGAGGAAGAGGAGACCAGCAGTAATGTGAAGTTAAAGACTGTAGCTGCTTCTCTATATTTTTCTGAAGAATGTGTAAGGGTATTACATGTTTGCTAAAATTTAGATAAAAGTCTATTTATAGAATTTCTTACACCTCCCAGTACAGTACTCTTTTCAAAAAGGACTAATATATCTTAGTGAAAATATCATTCTGTACTTTCACCATTGATACAAATGTTCTTTTTTTGTTTTTTGATTATTATATTTTTCTCTGACCAAATTTTATTAGCTTTAATAATACTCTTCCATGTTTCCATTTTCTTCCTTTAAAAAAAAACATTCATTTTAAATAAACTATACCCTTTCAGAAGCATATTCTAGGCATGAGTTTCTCACCTATCATTTTAATGATATCTCTTAAATAATATTAATCTTGCATTAGGATCTCTATTCTTAGGCATGAGGAATTAAATGGTACAGTGAATAGAGTACTATACCTAGAATCATTGAGATTCCCATTTATGAATTCAAATCTTGCCTCAAATACTTAATAGCTCTGTGACCCTGGTCAAGTCACTTATACTTGTTTGTTTCAGTATCCTCATGTATAAAATGAACTGAAGAAGAAAATGGCAAACCACTCTAGTATCTTTGCTAAGAAAACGTCAAGATATCATGAATAGTTCAGCATAGCAGAAATGACTTAAAAAAGAAACAAAACATTCTGACATGTATCATCTATCCAACTATGAGTTTTGTAACTGGGCTCATTGTGAAGTTTGTGTCTGTTTCCATTGCTTTAAAATTGTTAATGTCTTTAGATTTTATAACATGATCAGTTCTGAAAATATTACAATCTAGAGATTCCCTCAGATTATTGTTTATGTGCCTTTTTTTTTTCATTTGTTACTCATCTGAGATCCAAAGTCTGTCATTGCTATATTTTACTCTGTGGTCCAAATAGTCAAATCCCATTCAAAATCCCATTTAATTAACTAATATTTTCACTCTTAAAAGTTAAATCTGTGTTATCTATTGCCAGTGGTGATAAAAACCCAACTTGTGCATATAAGTGTTTCTTTCCCAAAATATTATAACATTTTAATAATATTTCCTAAATTTATATCTTTCTTGCCTAAGGGAATCACCAGAGGTTGGTAGGAGTTAATTGCTTTGAAGGTATTAGAAGATCCTTTGTCATGTTTTGTGGAAATTAGCAAACCTCTTTTATTTCTACAGTGGTTACAGCTTCCTTGGTACCATAACTAATTTAGGGAGAATGAAGAAGGGAAAAAAGCAAACAACAACAGTAAAAATAAATGTACACTTAATTTTCCCTCAATAAAATGTTTATGTTTCTTAAGGCTTACAGTATTACCTTCTTCCACCCCCCCCAATATAGGTCACAAATTTATAAGGTTATGCACATTGTACCTTTTTGCTTATGTTATGAAAATCTGTCATATTCCTTGGATTTATCAGCTTAATATTCCAACTTATTTTCATGAAACTAAATGGCAGCAGAAATCATAACTTTCTCTTTGTCTGACACTAGATATTCTCTAACTTGACTTTTATGAATCCATCTCCATAATTCTTCATTAAGGAACTGAGCAATTCCTTGGAGAATGTCAGAAGCTTAAGATCCTTTTGTTGAGGGTGAACCTTGCATTGAAATAAATAACATTCTATTTTTTTTAGTAAAGAACAGACAGCGTTAAGTCCTGAAATAAATCAAAACTATGAACATCTGTAATTGAGGCAATGGGGTGGGAAATCTGTCTCTTGGAAATGTCCAGTAGACTTCCCAACCAAATAGACCCATGGACGAGTTTTTATAGTTTTAGCAGGAAATGGGGAGGCCATAGTATGAGGTAGTAAAAGCTATTCACAAGATCCTAATGGCTCTAAGCAATTAAGGATTATAAGGAAAGCCATATTTGGCTATTTTGCCCTTCATGCCATGAAGCCTAATAAAAGGGCATAAAGATACTAGGAACTGAGAACCAGTTTGAACTGGACTTCTCACAAGGCATTAGCTCAGAGTGGGTGTACCTAGATCATAATTTAGCCTAATTTCACAGTCTTAGGGGTAGAAATATAAGGGCATTACTGGAATTTTGACATTGTGGTGATGAATAAGAATTTTAGATAGTCCCTACTGCAATTGATATTAACAATTTGCTGTCATTGCATTTGCAATTATATTAACAGTTTTGTCACATTTTACTTGTGAATGCTATGGTCATTCCTTTGTTTCTGTTTTTTTTTTTTTTCTCCCACACTCTCCCTTTTATTCTGATTTTTCTCTCTCCACATGATTCATTAATCAATGTGTATTAAAATTAATTAATTATTTTTAAATGGACATTGAAGAGGAAAGAAATAGAAGAGAATGACCAAAGTTAAGGAGAAAAAGATAGGCTACTTCTATTTCTAGTTAAAGTTTTAGAATGTGAGAAGGCATATATTCACAGATATTTAGGAGACCAGAAAATACTTTGAGGAAAACAAAAGCAGCTTTTCCATGGCCAGGATGTCTGGTCACAGCAGTAAATGCTTAGAATAATAAGAAAAATGAGTATGCATAATGGGGTAGGTAGCAGGAAAGCTAGTGGAAAGAGCTATTGACATGGAATCAGAAAGACCTGAGTTCAAATTCATCTTCAGTTACTGGTCCTTTGCTTTAATCCTCTGGAGAAGGAAATGAAAAAGCACTCTAATATCTTTTCCAAGAAAATGTTATAGACAATATGGAGTCGAGAAGAGCCAAAAATGCCTGAACAACAACAAAAATGAGCATAAATAGCAATTCCCAATAAGAAGCTGATAATAGTCTTGAATAGAGAAACCAGGTAGTTAAGTCAGCAAGAAAGTTCTGAATTAGTCCAAGGATGAGATATCTTAAAAGAAAGTTGTTATGCAAGCAACTATTTATAACATTTTAGTTTATCTAGTTGAATAATATAAATTATACTTAGAAATTTTCATTTTAATTTATATATCAGTTTGCCTTCCTACTTAGCATTTTATTTTACCAAAATTATATTTCATTTTTAAACAAAATTTCCATCTTATAGTTAACTATATATATAGAGAGTATAAAACTACTCACTTATATTGGTCAATAAATGAGGCTCAAAATGATTTGAGTTTAAGACATGGTCATATCTCACAAATCCTAACATATTATGATAGGTTTCAGCAATCAAAATTTACCATCTTTTTGTCAAAACACTCACAATTGAACATATTATAATTTATATAGACAAAAGGAAAGAAAAGGAAAGAAGAAAGAAAAGACAAGATGAAAAAAATATAAAAAGAAAAGAAAGGAAAAGGAAGGAAAAGGGGGAAAAAGTTGGATTTTCCAACTGGGTAGTTCCCAGTAGTGTAGTTCTTATTCTTACTCACAGAGGTTCTTTTGTTCTTCAAACTCAAAGAGAACCATGATATCAGGAAAATGATACTATGACATGTAAGCAAATTAAATTTAAGTGAGCTCTGTTCAAAACCATTAATCTCACTTTCTCCTTTAGTTTCATATTGTTACAGTAACAAGATATAGATCAGGGAGACTGGAGATTACTCTGATACAATGGGAAATCTTGAAATTTTTTTAAGCTAAGATCTTTATCAAACCTCAGTTTTACTGAAGCAATGACCACTCTTTGATTCAGTCTAAATAAAAATGAGGTGGAGAATAGATTCGTTTACCTAGTTTAAAAAACAATCAAACAAACAAACAATCAGGCAAGGAAAGATCCTTAGGTCAGTTCAGAACAGAGAAGAGGAAGAATATAATCCCAAACATGAATTGAGAAAGATGGGCAAAATAGAATCCAGCCCAAGCTGTACTTGTTTAGGCCCTAATTGTTTAGCAATTGTTTCTGTTTGGCCAGAAACCCTGAGGATTTTTTCTTCCCAGATTGATTAAAGCCCCATTTGCTTATATTACTGTAAAAAAAAAAGCCTATCATTTACTTAGTGATACCTACCCTGAGATGAAGGCAAAAATGTATAAAACTTAAATGCATAATTATACAATATATGCTAAGAGATGATGGAGTTAGTTTTATAATAGGGATTTGATGAGGCTGTCTGGCATATAAAGCCTTCTATAAATACACACTGAAATCAACTGGATGTTTTCTCATTGTGATTTTTGTGTAAGGCAAACAGTACACAGTCAAAACCATTCATTTTTTACCTTTTTTTTTTTTCCAGAACCACCTAAGGCATCAGAACTCTCTTCCCAGATCAGTTTAATTATTTCTTTGCCTCATTTTATTTTTATACTGATGGCTTTGATATAGGGTGACCAAACACTACCTTTAATGCCTAGGACAAGTTATGGATTGGACTGAAATTATTGAGTCTCTTCTTACTTCTTAATTCATAATTACTCCCTATTTCATACTAGTCCATTCAAGGTCAGGGATATAAGCATCTGGTATTATAAGTAAGCTACAGACCTTTATCAGGTCATAAAGTTTCAAGAATTGAACCCAATTGAGCCCAAATATTGTGTAGCTCATTACATTCCAGAAAAACTTAAAAGCTTTTCAGGGGAAAAATAAGTGGCTCTGAAAGCAGAAAAGTTGATCACTTTACCAAAAAACACACCTATTATATTGTCTCACAAGATATGCAAGACATCTTTTAGTTTCTTAAACAAAAGCAATTTTCCCCCCTCATAATTGGGAATTCCCCAATGATATCTTGTGGGACTCAGTTTTAGACATCTGTAAATGAGCTCAGTATTTCTTCAACAGGAGCAGCTGCCCTCCAAAATTCCAAAAACAAACAAACAACAACAAAAAAAGACAAAAACAAAAACAAACAAACAAGAAAAAAACAGAAATAGTTGAGAAGCATTGAATGATGCCTTCTTCTTTCAGGATTAGTATCCTAACTAAGCAAATGTTTTCTGACTTGGAAAAAAAGGAACACTGAATTTACAACTCTAAAAGCTATGCAGTCTTCAGTCAGTTAATAAGCATTTATCAAGGACATACTATGTTCTAACCACTGTGATAAATTATATGTATAAATTCCATGGCAAAAAAGCACCTGCCTTCAAGGAGATCATAATCTAATAGAGGAGATATTATGCAAAAAGTTATGTTCAAGTGAGAAATATACATTATAAAATGGAGCTAGTCAACAGAGAAAAGGCTCTAGACATAGATAGATTTTTTTTTCCCCCATGAAGCAGCCATGTCAAAGAGAATAATGAAATGGAAATGAAACTTTGAGTAGAATGTTAGAAGAGTTTTATTGGGAATAAAGGAGCAAAAAAGGAGAATAAAAAGCAAGAATTTAATAATTATAGTGAAGGTTCATAATTATTGGCATAGGGATTATATTGCAGGATGAAAGTATGTTAACTGAACGGATATGTTCATTCAAGTTAGTATTGTCCATATAGATTTAGCACAAATTTTTGGTGATGTCTGATGTCAAATAGCAGTGTATTATTTGGGGAAAAAAAAGGAAAGTTAGTGGGATATGATGCCTTGGCAAAGGCAATTACACCACTGCGAAGTTTAATTGGTTAATAAGAGTAGATGGGTTATGATCGATTGACTATCCAGGAAGGTTGGGAAGCCTTCCCAGAGATGGCATAGAAAAACAATTGAATCCAGCTTGGGTTTCAGGAGACTGTGCCTAGAAAATTCCCATGCAAGCTATCTGCTGTGAAGCCCAGGTATCTACTCTCTTTGAGTTGTACTATGAGTTCAATGACTTGTTTTTGTTTAATCTAGATATGGCACTCCACGTAAGTAGTCATGTTTTATTCCCTATATTGTCAGTAGCATTTCCCAGGGATTGGCATATGCTATTTTCTAATAGAAGCACTTTGGATTTCAAGTCAGATTTTGTTTTACCACCACAAATTTAGTTCTGTGTTCATTGAAAAAGACATAGGGATATTAACAGCACATTGGCCATAAAGCTAGGTAATTAACCTCTTAGAGTGGGTGTCAATTCTGGTCAACTATCCGAAATCATTGAGCAGACTTTGACTGATAATTCTGTAGAAATTTCTACACAACAATTGGAAGGGTTCATTGGCACTCCACCTTCATTGCTAGGATTCTAGTTTTATATCCTAAGAAGAATAGCTCTAAAAAAGAGTTGAGGTAGCAATTTTGATCTCAGATAAAGAAAAAGTAAAAATAGATCTATTTAAAAGAGATAAAGATGATTTAGTACCTATACTACTTCATTGTTTATGGTATCCTTTAATAATATGAAGTTTCCTTTATATATACACATACACCAAGTGGTAGAGAATTCAAATTCTTAGAGAAGTTAAGCCAATTACAGGAAGAAATAGACAGGACAATCATATCTATGGAAAATGGCAACTTTCCCCTCTCAGAAATCTAACCACAAAATAAACAAGAAATAAACTAGAAAGGCTAATAGAATCCTAGAAAACATGGATATGATACATCCCTGGAAAAAAACAAAACAGAATAAGGATAGAGAGGAATAAACCTTTTTCTCTGAAGTACATGGCATCTAAATAAATTGACCATAAAAAAGGGCATAAATACCTCACAATGAAATTCAGAAAGGAAGAAATAGTAAATGCTTCCTTTTCAGACCACAATGCACTAAAATTATATTAAATAAAGGGCCAGCAAAAGATAGATTAAAATAATTTGAAATTAAATAATCCAATTCTGGAGTGAGTGGGTCAAACAACAAATCACAGAAATAATCCACAATTTCACCCAAGAAAATGACAATAATAAGACAGCATACCAAATTCTATGAGATTCAGCCAAATAAGTTCTGAGGGGAAATTTTATATCTATAAATAGCTACATGAATAAAATAGAAATAGAGGAGATCAATGAACTGGGCGTGCCACTAAAAAAAAAAAAAGATAAAAAAGAAACAAATTAAACCCCATCCTAAACAAATGCTGAATTAGTCATTCTGAAAGTCAAAAGACAGAATAATAAAATCAAAACTAAGAATACTATTGAACTAAATAATAAAAACAAAGAATTGGTTTTATAAAAAAAAAAAAAAAAAAAAAAAAAAAAAAAAAGATAAACCTTGGGTTATTTTAATGAAAAGAAAGAAAAAAGAGACAAATTACCTATACCAAGATGAAAAGGGTGAATTTACCACCAAAGACAAATGAATTAAAACAATAATTAGTATCAGTTTTGTCCAACAGTATGCCAGCAAATTTGACAAAGAAAAGAAATTCAAGAATATTAAGGAAATTAATGAGGAAAAAAAAAATACAAAGGAATGTAGCCTAGCAATGGCAGACCTAAAACTTATAAAGCAGCAGTCATAAAAGACATTTGTTTCCGGTTAAGAAATAGTGTTATGGATCAATGGAATAGATTTGATATATGACACATGATTATAATTATCTATCACTTGATTAACCACCAAACTCTAGCTTCTGGAATAAGAATCGACTGTTTTACAAAAATATTCTGGGAAAACTGGAAAATAATATGTTAGAAACTTGGCAGAGACCTAAATTTCATACTCCATACTAAAGAAGTTCAAATGAGTACATGATTTGAGTATAAAGGGTGATACCATAAGCAAATTAGTAGAGTAAGAAATAGTTTGCCTATCAGAACTTTTAAGAAGGGAGCAATTTATGAATGAATAAAGAACTAGGGAACATAATGAAATTGAAAATGGACCACCTTGATCACATTAAATCAAAAAGTTTCTGCACAAGCAAAATGAACAAAAACACGATTAAAAAGGGAAGTACAAAGGTGGGAATGTTTTTGAGCTAATGTTTCTGATACAGGTCTTATTTCTAAAATATATAAGAAATATGTAAAATTTATGAGAATATAAGTCATTCCCAATTGATAAATGGTCAAAGAATATGAGCAATGTTAATGATGCAATTGAAGTCATTTATAGTCATATAAAAGATGCTCTAAATCATTATTAATTAGAAAAATGAAAATTAAAGCAACGCAGAAGTACCATCTCACACCTCACAGACTGGCTGAGATGACAAGAAAGCATAATGGGAAAGCTGGGACACTAATGCATTGTTTGTGAAGTTGTGAAATAATCCAACCATTCTGGAAAGCAATTTGGAATTATGCCCAAAGGGTTACAAAACTGTGCACACCCTTTTACAAAACTGTGCCACTGTGGGGTCTGTATCCCAATCAAATCATAAAGAAGAAAAAAGGAGTGACATGTGCAAAAATGTTTTATATATATATATATATATATATATATATATATATATATATATATATATATATATATATATATATATATATATATATATATATATATATATATATATATATATATATATTGTCGTGGCAAACAATTGTAAAACGAGTAGATGCCCATCAATTGAGAAATGGCTAATTAAGTTATGGTATATAAAAATTATGTAATATTATTGTTCTATAAAATGATCAATAAGCTCCTTTTAGAAAGACTTGTAAAGATTTGCAGCAACTGATGCTAAGTGAAACAAGAACTAAAAATACATTGTTTATAGAAACAGCAAGGTTGCATGATGATCAACTATAAAAGACTTTGTTCTTTTCAAATGTTCAGTGATCCAAGAAAATCCTAATAAATTTTGCATAAAAAATGATATCTGTATTCAGAGTGAGAATTATAGATACTAAATATAAATCAATCCATTTTATGGTTATTTTTTTCTTTTTTTAAATTTTGTTTTCTCTCTCATAGTTTTTTTTTTCTCCTTTTGTTTTGATTTTTCTCTCCCAACATGATTCATAAAGAAATATGTATAAAAAAGTACATGTGCAATGAGAACAATTGAAATACTTTTAGCTCTGAACTGATTACCAGAACTTAAAAATTGTAATCATCTAAAAATATTGTTTTGTAATTGTATCATTACATCCTGACTTGACTGACAAAGCAGTGAAATTAGACCTATGCATGGAGTTGTATACAATCTGGTCTACAAAACAAAGATATAATGCATGGCAGATATCTTTCCCAGACTGGATATGGTATATCAGAATGCTTAGTTTCGATATATAGCTTCTGTAACATGCCCATGATCTTTTACAGTTCTACTATTTTATTACATAATATACAGTGGGGTACTGAGTAGTGGTTTATCTCAATACCTTCTTATAAAACAAATATGCACAACAGATCAGAATGGTCTTCTAACACCAAACCAGACAACTTTCTTGAGTAGGAAGAGGTGAAATTCTTATTAGCCATCAATAAAATAAATTTAAATTGAGACCTGAAGAGTAAAATCACACTCTTGTGGGGATATGTGTACTTCAAGTAATATAATTGCTATTGCTTCTTGATTTTCATGAGAGTTGTCTTGCTTTTACTTGCTTCATCTTTAAATCTTCTGCTTGGACTTCACAACTCAATGACTTGTTGCAGCATCTTTAAATAGCTTATTAGATATAAGAAGGGGAATGTATATTTAATGAACTCAAGCAGTGTCTTATTTCATCTTCCATATCAATCCACCCATACCATTATTAAAAGTTAAGAATAGTATTTTTACTGTGGGATGAGATAGAATGAATGGAGACATGGAGCAATATGCTCAAATACCTCAGTGCCCTCATTTCTATCCAGGCCTATATTTACTTTTGCAGAACAATATTTGTTTTATATCTATATGATATAAGAGAAATTAATATTTATATTATATAAAAATAAAAGCTACTAGTATTAAAGGATACATTTTAATCCTATAGACATTCTCTTGGGAACATTTGACAATATCCACCAAATGATGGGTAATTAAGAGTGCCTTAAAACTACAATATTTTTCAGTGACAAGTTTATCAATAGCTATGTTTTAAACACAGCCACCAATAGGTAGATGCCCAGTGATAGAAATAAGAATTTGGATATCCAGCAGATCATCTATTTTGGCAGGTCCTCCTGAGACCATAAAGTTCTTAAGCATTTAGTCTTGGCTAGACCAAATAGGTAAGATCTGCCAGAAGCATACAAATGAAACCTAAATCCAAGCTCAGTTGTCTACACTCCAAACTGGAAAATCACTTCCACCTGATACAGCCTCTTTCAGACACCTGTGTCTTCACTAATTACTGTAGTCTGCCCCATCCTCCTCCTTCCCTCAAGCTCAATATGCAATCCTCAAATCCATTGGGGGAAAAAAGTGAAACAAATTGTTGTAACCAATATACAAGGTCAAATGAAAGAGATCCACATAGAGACCAATTCTAAGAAATCTATGTCTCATTATTTATCTTGGTATTCACCTTTTTTTGGCAGCAAGGGAGTTTCATTTTCCAAAACAATATGGAATATTCATTGGAAATTTCATAGATTAGAGCTTATAGATATTTCAAATTTTCATTTATTTTGTATTCATTATGCTAGTATAAAATTTTCTCCTGATTTTTTTTATAATCTCTCAGTTCACAGAATCTTCCCAAATTCCTTTTGAAATTGTCTTTTTTGTGACAGAATCAAGATGGAAGAGAGAAATCAATAAGTTGCCTCATCTCTCCTCACTTTCCCCCAGAAAAAAAAAACATCAGATCAAGTATGTAAAAGAATTCTTGAGCAACAGAATCCCTCCCAAAATGGATTGAAACAATTTAGCAGGCCAAGATAATAAAAGGACTTAATGAAAGATTTGTCTCACATTGGTAAAGAGGGAGCACACTCCAGCATAAGTACTATATAGGAGGGTTTTGGCCCAGCACAGAGTAATAACTGAGATCCTAAAGTTCTGGCTCCTCAGGCCAGTGACAAATTAGGCCAGTTATGAGGCTTGTAGCCCCAGAATAGCAGGCAAACTCCCAGTCTTGGAACTCAAAGCAGAACTGGTGTGACTGAGTTGTGTCAACCTACTATAATGGGCAAGTCATCAGCCCCAGAGCCACTAACACAGAAAATAAATTACGAGGTAATTGTTCCCCTGTGAAAGAAACTTTGAACAGAACAGTGCCTTCTGTGCCTCAGGAGTAGCTCTCAACTTTAATAAATGAACAAAATACACACATGCGAGCACGCACACACACACACACACACACACATACACACACACAAACTCAGAAGAGGATAAAAACATCAAAATACCTATGTGCAAAGGCTCAAAGGGGAATATGAATTGGTCTCAAACCCAAAAAAGTCATCTTGGAAGAGCTCATAAAGGAATTTAGAATTCAACTAAGAAAGGTAGAAGAAGATAATGGAGAAAGAAATGAGAATTATGAAACATCTTAGAAAAGAAAACCAAAAAATTGACTGAAGGAAACAATACTTTAAAAGTGGAATTTGTCAAATGGGAAAAAAAATCTACCTAAGGAAAAAAATGCTTAATAAAGTAATAGAAACCAAATATAAAAAGAAGTTCAAAAGTTAATTGAAGAAAAAAATTCCTTAAAACTTTCAACTGGGAAAGTGAAAGCTTATGATTCTATGAGATATCATGAATCAGTGAGACAAAATCAAAAGAATGGAAAAAAGTAGAAGAAAATGTAAAGGCAGAATAGAATTAAATTATATCATATAAGAAGCATGAAATATCTATCTGACATTGTCAGGAAGTAGGAGGAGAAATGGAAAAGGGAGGAAGATTGAAAGAAAGGAGGGAAGACTGGGATAGGCAGTATCAAAATACTGTGAGAAGGAACAAGGTGAAAAGAAAAAAAAAAAAAAAAAAAAAAAAAAAAAAACATTTAAGTAAGGAAAATAAAAGGGAGGAATTACTCAATTAGTAACCATAACTGTAAATGTGAATGGGTGAACTATCTCATAAAATGGAAGCAAATAGCAAAGTGGATTAAAAACCAGAATTTGTTGTTTACCAAAAACATATATGAGTCAGAGAAACATACATAAAGCAAAGTCAAAAGGCTGGAGCATAATATATTAAGCTTCACCTGCAGGTTAAAAAATAGTAGCAATCCTGACTTCAGACAAAGAAAAAGCAAAAAAAAAAAATCTGATTAAAGGAGAAAGGGAAGAAAATTTCATCTTGTAAAAGGCACCATGAAGTTATATCAGTAAAAAAACATATATACACTGAGGATTATATTATTCAAATTAAAAATATGTTCAGAGAATTACAGGTTAAAAAGAAAAATCAAAACTACCCTGTGGGGGGTCCTAAATCTTCTCCTCTAAGAACAAAATAAACCTAGCCATACAATAAACAGGAAAGAAGTTAAGAGCTGACTAGAATTGTGGAAAAATTAGATATGATAGACCAGTACAGAAAATTGAGTGGGAATAGATAAACAAAAACATAACTTTATCATGAAACCTACACAAAAATTGACCTTGTAGTAAGGACATCAAAATCTCAAAATTAAATTCAAAAAGGCAGATATATTAAATGCATCTTTTTTCAGATCATGGTGCAATAAAATTATATGTAATATATGGCTATAGAAAGAAAGACATTAAAACTGATTGGAGGACTTCCGGCCAAGATGGCAGAGAGGAGGCAGATGGCTGCTTGAGCTCTGTGTTTTCTTTCAGAATTTACTTCATGACAAGCCTCAGAATTAATACTTGACCAGAAAAGAAACCCACAAATAATCACCAACAGAAGACATCCTTGAAATTTGCCAGAAAAGGTCTGTGTTTACTCAGGGAAGAGGACTAATAGACTGGGTACAGGCTGAGGACAGGAGGAAGAGCTAGGTAGGCAGCTTACATTGCTCAAGCCAGAGGAGTTGGGGTGCGATCTCTTCCATTTCTGCTAAACGACCTTTACCCCAGTGTGGATATTCCATCTTGGCAGCAAGCCAGGAGCAGCAGAGAAGGTGTAAACACTGGAGGTAAAGAATAAAACCCCTGGAAAGCTAGTGTCTCTCAGTACCCGGCCACTCCCACCCCAACCAGAGTGACTCAGCCCGTTCTTAGAGCCTTAGAGTGCAGACTTAGCCCAGCCAAGGCTGTCCTGCTAGTGCCTGGCTGCTGTCTCCAGCAGTCTGCAGAGGAAGCTCGGTGACCCCCCAGAAACAGACCAATTGTTTCTCTTATCAATTTTTTTTTTCAATTCTGTCTCTGACAAAATGACCAAAAATTTAAAAGAGCTCTAACCATTGACAGCTTCTGTATGGAGAGAAAGCAGACTTCAAAATCCTGAGGAGACTAAAAGCAGAGTGTCTCCAGGGGAATCCCCTAAGGGGGATATGATCTGCTCCTCAATACACAAAACTCTCATAGAGGAAATCAAAAAGGCTCATAAAAGAGAGCTAGAAGAGAAATGGGAAAAGCAAAGGGAAGCTTGGCAAGAAAGTCTGGAGAAGTAATCCAGAGTGGATAAAGAGATCAAATCATTGAGAAATAAAATTAGTGAGTTGGAAAAAGAAAACAGTTCTCTGAATAATAAAATTAATGAAATGGAAAAAAATTCCATAGTATATAAAAATTCAATTGGACAATTACAAAAAATATGAAAAAGTGAGTGAAGAAAATACATCATTGAAAATTAGACTCGAACAAGTAGAAATGAATGACTCAAGGAGAAACCAAGAGGTAGTCAAGGAAAACTAGAGAAATGAAACAATTGAAAAGAATGTCAAGTATCTTATTGGAAAGACAACAGACCTGGAACACAGATCCAGGAGAGACAATTTGAGACTAATTGGACTCCCTGAAAACTGTGAGGAAAAAAAGAGCCTGGACACTATTTTCCAGGAAATTATCAAAGAGAACTGTCCAGACATTTTAGAAACAGAGGGTAAAATAGACATTGAAAAAATTCATCGATCACCTACTGCAAGGGACCCTAAATTCAAAATGCCAAGAAATATAGTACATCAGACGAAAGGAAAAAATATTGGAAGCTACTAGAAAAAAGCAATTCAAATATGGAGGAGCCACAATAAAGATAACCCAGGATCTAGCAGCGTCCACATTAAAGGAACAAAGGGCCTGAAATATGATATTCCGAAAGTCTAAGGAACTTGCACCCAAATATAACTTACCCAGCAAAAAATGAGCATAGTTTTCCAAGGAAGAAGATGGACATTTAATGAAATAAATGAATCTCATCTATTCTTGATGAAAAAAACAGATCTATACAAAATGTTTGATCTTCAAATACAGAACTCAAGAGATTTCTAAAAAGCTAAAAAGAAATATTGAGAACTATATTTCTGCCATAAAGATATGTAAAGAACACATGTATAATTTGTCCTAGAAATCAGAGGTAGAAAGGAAATTATATTATAAAAAAGGGTAAAGTGGCGGTACTACATCTCATGAAGAGGCAAAGGTAGCCTATTATATCTGAAAGAAAGAAAGGAGGGGGATGAACATAGTGTGTATCAATAGACATATTTGATTTATGGTGAAACTTCTCCCACATCATTGAAAAGTGAGAGGGAAGGAGTAAGCTAAGGGGAAGGGAATACAGAAATTGTGAGGAAAAGGGATAAAATAGGGGGGAGAACTTTAAGGTGGGGGAGGGATAATAAAAAGAGAGGACTGTGAAGAGCAAGTGGTGCTCACAAGTTTAAATCTGGGGAGGGGGGGTAAGAGGGAAGAAAAGGAGAAAAGCATAAGCAGCGGTTAACAGGAGGGCAAGCAATATAAGAATTAGTCATTCTAACCATAAATGTGAATGGGGTAAACTCCCCTATAAAGAGGAAGTAGTTAGAAGACAGGAATAAAAGCCCAAATCCTAGTATATGTTGTTTACAGGAAACACACCTGAAACAGTGTGATACATTCAGAATAAAAGTAAAAGGGTAGAGCAGAATCTACTATGCTTCAGGTGAAGCCAAAAAAGCAGGGGTAGCCATCCTCATCTCAGATGAAGCAAAAACAAAAATTGATCTAATTAAAAGAGATAAGGAAGGATATTATATCTTGCTAAAGGGTAGCATAGATAATGAAGCAGTATCAATATTAAACATATATGCACCAAGTGGTGCAGCATCTAAATTCTTAAAAGAGAAATTAAGAGAGCTGCAAGAAGAAATAGACAGCAAAATAATAATAGTGGGAGATCTCAACCTTGCATTCTCAGATTTAGATAAATCAAACCACAAAATAAATAAGAAAGAAGTCAAAGATGTAAATAGAATTGTAGAAAAATTTGATATGATAGATCTTTGGCGAAAGCTAAATGGAGACAGAAAGGAGTAAACTTTCTTCTCAGCAGTTCATGGAACCTATACAAAAATTGATCATATACTAGGACATAAAATCCTCAAAACCAAATGCAGTAAGGCAGAACTAGTGAATGCATCCTTTTCAGACCACAATGCAATGAAAATTACATTCAATAAAAAGCCAGCAGATAATAGACCAAAAATAATTGGAAACTAAATAATCTCATACTAAAGAATGATTTGGTGAAACAGCAAATCATAGACATAATTAATAACTTCACCCAAGAAAATGACAATAATGAGACATCATACCAAAATGTATGGAATGCAGCCAAAGCAGTAATAAGGGGAAGTTTTATATCTCTAGAGGCCTACTTGCATAAAAAAGAGAAAGAGGAGGTCAAAGAATCGGGCTTACAACTAAAAAACGCTAGGAAAGGAACAAATTAAAAACCCCCAGAAAAGCACAAAACTTGAAATTCTAAAAAATAAAAGCTGAGATTAATAAAATAGAAAGAATAAAACAAAACTATTGAATTAATAAAACTAAGAGTTGGTTCTATGAAAAAAACAACAAAATAGACAAACCCTTAGTAAATCTGATTTTAAAAAAAGGAAAGAGGAAAAGCAAATTGTTAGTCTTAAAAAGGAAAAGGGAGAACTCACCATTAATGAAGAGGAAATTAGAACAATAGTTAGGAGCTACTTGGCCCAACTTTATGTCAATAAATTTGATAACTTAAATGAAATGGAAGAGTACCTTCAAAAATATAGCTTGCCCAGATTAACAGAGGAAAAAGTAAACAGTCTAAATAGAAAAAGAAATAGAACAAGCTATTAACCAACTCCCTAAAAAAAAAAAAAATCCCTAGGACCAGATGAATTTACATGTGATTTCTACCACACATTTAAAGAATAATTGGAGAGACTTGGAGAGACTTACATCAACTGATGCTGAGTGACATGAGCAGAACTAGGAGATCATTATACACTTCAACAACAATACTTTATGAGCATATATTCTGATGGAAGGGTATATCTTCAATATAGAGAAGAGGTAATTTAACTCCAATTGATCAATGATGGACAGAATTAGCTACATCCAGAGAAGGAACACTGGAAAATGAATGTAAACTTAGCATTTCTTTTTTGTTTTGCTCCCCAGGTTACGTTTACCTTCCAAATACATTTCTTCCTTTGCAACAACAACAACAACAAAATTCGGTTCTGCACATATATATATTGTACCTAGGATATATTATAACATATATACTATGTATGGAAATGCCTGCCATTTAGGGGAGGGGGTGGAGAGAAGGAGGGGAAAAATTCAGAATAGAAGGGAGTACAAGGGATAATGTTGTAAAAAATTACCTATGTATATGTACTGTCAAAAATGTTATAATTATAAAATTAATAAAAAAAACTGATTGGAGAATGGATCAACTAAGAAATGATAGAAACATCAAATAACTTTATCCAAGGGAATGACAATAATGTAATAAGATACTAAAAGTTATATTTGTGTATGTGTGTATATATTTATATATAATACATATATATGTATTATATATATATATATACATATATATGAAGCAGGAGCAATATTTATGTCTCTAAATGTTTAAGAAAAATAAAATAGGGAGACAGTAATGAATCGGGCTTGAATTACAAATAAAAAATAAAAAATAAAAAAAACTAGAAAAAGACAAATTAGAAATCCTCAATTAAATACCTAATTAGAAATTCTGAAAATCAAAATAATAATAATAATAATAATAATAATAATAATACATTGAAAAAAAGAAAATTGTTCAATTAATAAATAACACTTAGAACCTGTTTTTTTTTAAATCAAATAAAATAGATAAACTTTTGGTTAATTGAATTTAAACAAAAGAACAAATTACCAATATCAAAAATGAAATAGGTGGATTCACTACCAATGAAGCAGAAAATTAAAGTATAATTAGATACTATTTTAACCAACTTTAAGCCAATGAATTTGAAAAATCTAATTGAGATGGATGAGTATTTATTATATATACATATACACACATACATATGTATATATGTGCATATATATTTTTATACACACACACACACATATATATATATTTATTTATATATTACTGGATTAACAGAAGAGGAGGGAACATCATTAATTAACCATATTTAAAAAAAAATTAATTGAACAAATCTTCAATGAACTTTCTAAGAAAAACATCCTAGGCCAGATGGATTTACAAGTGAATTCAACCAAACCTTTAAAGAACAAGTAATTCCAACAGAGTATAAGCTATATGAAAAAAAAAAAAAAAAAAAGTGAAGAAATATTTCTACCAAATTATTTTTAAGAGCAAAATATAATGCTGATACCTAACTTGGAAAGAACCAGAAGAGAAAAAGCATATTACACATCAATTTGCCAAATAAATATTTATAAAAACATTAAACAAAACAGTAGCAAAAAGATTATAGGTATTTATCACCAAAATAATAAACAATCACCAGGGTTGTGGAGTTGGTTCAATAGGGAAAACTGTTAGTATAATTGACTATATCAATAACAAACCTAACAGAAATAACATAATTGTCTCAATACATGCAGAAAAAAAGTTTTTGTTAAAATACATTATCCAAGTCATAAATGTTCATGTGTGTGTGAATATACATATACATATACACACCATATTTCTTTGGGGGTTTTCTGTGTATCTTTCCTATTTAATTTAGAATAGTTGTCCTAGTGAGAGAAGAAGTCAGACATCTATTTGGAATTCTCTAGGTATTGAATAGACATCTGGAAAATTTGGGTGCAGTATGTTGTTTCATGGACTTGGAAAGTTTTGGTTTCACTTGCATGGGAAGGAATACTAGGAGATTTTGTCTAAACCTCCAGTTAGATTTCTTAATGTGTCAGATATCTCTTCGATTTTTGGTTGTCCTATGTTGCTGTGACCCAGAGGAATTCTCTATTGATATCTTAAATAAAGAGTATATGAAGAAAGAGAAAGAAAAAATGCATTATCCATTTCTAATATAGAACTAAATGGAAATTTCCTTAAAATGATAAGTATTATCCATCTAAAACCATTGATAAGCATTATATCATGGACATATGCTAGAAGCCTTCTCAATAAGCTCAGGTATGAAACAAAGATGTCCATTATCAGCACTGTCTTTCAATATTATACTTGAAATGTTACTTTAGCAAGAAGAGAAGAAAAAAGAAATCAAATTAATTTGAGCAATGGGGAAACAAAATTATTAGTATTGACTGATGATATGATGGCATACTTAGAGAATTGTACAGAATCAATTAAAATCTATATGAAACAATTTAACAATTTAAGTAAAGTTGCAAGATATAAAATATATCCACATAAACCATAAACATTTTTATATATTGCCAACAAAGCTGAGGAAGAAGAGATAAATAAATTCCATTTTGAATAAACATAGCTAATATAAAATATTTGGGCATTTACTTGCAAAGACAAATTATAGAAATATATGAAAACAGTTACAAAATGCTTTTCATACAGTCAGATCTAAATTAATTGGAAAAATATTGATTCCTTATACTTAGTTCTAGAAATATAACAGAAATGACCATTCTACCCAAATTAATTTATTCAGTGTCATATTGACCAAACTAACAAAAATATTTTATTGGGATAGGGAAAAAAAATCATTACATGCCTATCAAGGGAATTAATAAAGGTGGAAAAATTGCCAGAGAAGGTTGTCTAGGCATATCGGATCTAAAACTACATTATAAATAGCAATCAACAAAACTATTGGGTACTTATTAAGAAATAGAATAGTGAATCAGTGAAATAGCACATATACTCAACACACCTCAGTAAATGATTGTAATAATATACTGTTTGAGAAATTCAGACTGCAGTGTCTGTAAACTCACTCTTTGAGGAAAAAAAAATGACTGGAAAACTAGAAAACTTTGATACCATTGGTCCAGGTGGCTTTCCAGAATGTTTACACCATTTCACTCCTATACCAACAGTACATTAATGTGCCCTCTGTCTCTGTTTCTCTCTCTTTGTCTCTCTATGTCTCTCTGTGTCTGTCTCTGTCCCTCTCTCTTTCTGTCTCTTTGTTTCTGTCTCTCTTTCCTTCTTTCTCTTTCTTTTTTTTCAGTTTTTTTCAATTTGGGAATAATAAATCTCAGAAACATTTTAATTTATATTTCTTTTGAATTTGGTCTTCTCTGTTAATATCAAGCCCTGTATATTTCTAAAGAGAACATTAGGACCTTGATTGTTACTGTGCTCCCTACTGCTGATCTGTGAGTACTTAGTGCTAGGTTCTTCAAAGATTTCATTTTGGGCTTCTGTGGGGTATTTGTAAATTTTTAGTGGTGACTAAACTTTCTGATCCAGTGTGTGCTCTAGCTTTTCAGGCTCCTGATAATGGTTAGAGCTTGATTGCCACAACTTCAGGTTTTTCCTTGCTATACCTCCAGCAGTCACTTGATGGCCCAGTCCTATCAACTAGCTTGGAATCTTCACCTGTTTAGACTACCATATATACAGGCTTATTGGTCTGTGTTTCCTACCTTGTGACATATTATAGGCTTCAGAATTTATTTTTGCTTGTTTCAAGATCAGCTCTAATTTCATGATCTTGTTCCATGTTTGGAATGACAATTCTATATGCTATCTCCTGGTCCTCACTCATGTTTTTGATAGAAATGTACAAGCTTGCCTTGCTGGACCTTGCTTTCAGAGTAAGAAAGCTGCAAACTTCTCACTGCTCCACACTAAATCCTTCGGTAAATAAGTGTAAACCACAGGCCCCAAATGTGATCTGTATTGAAAGACTCTGCTTATGCCTTTCTAGATAAAGTGACTCCTTTCCTAGTGCCCATAAGCCTCTGATAATCTTCATATGCCAAGCAGCACTAGAAAAATATCAACGTATAGTGTTTCCTTGGATTTCATAATTACCGATCTATCTGGAGATCTCATTTTTTTTACACTGGTTATAGAATATGGCGGCACTGTGCTGCCTCCTCTTATTCAACTGTATTTTTTGGAAGTCTCAATCCAAAAGAAAAAAAAAATGTTCAATCACTTTTCCTTTTGCTTCTGTCATTACACATTCATATTCTATCCTCTTTTTCAGAGAACTTGCAGTTTGAAAGATAGCTTCAGCCTTTTCTTTCTTTGATAACTTCAGCCTAATTGTTTGATTGTTTTTCTGAACCCTTTTTTGGGTTATTGGAGTTGCTTCATTATAGTTTTACTGGGCTTTGAAGAATTTGTAACAATACTTTTATCTTCTTTAGGAGATTTTCTTTGCAACAGTGTCCTTGTCCATTTAAATTATTCTTTGAATATTTGAACATTTCTGTTCTTTTTTCATCCCTTTCTTCTTCCAAGATGCACCTCAAGTACCATTTTCTATATTAAATCTTTCCTTATTGAACTACCTTTCTACCATTATAGCTAGTTCCTTCTCCTTAACTACCTGGTATTTAAATATTTTATATGACTTTTTAAAAATTATCTTTATATAAATTACATGAGGCAGCATACTATAATGGATAAAGAACTAGCTTAGAAGTCAGGAAGACCCAAATTCATGCCCTACATATGACACATCTGAGTGGATTTCAGTAGGAGTCTCTCCACAGTAGCTGCAGATTTTCAGCAGAACTTAATCATTCAAAAGGAAAGTCTTTTAACTTTTCAGTGATTTTGACAATTTTCTAAGCATATAAGTTGTAGACAAGGTACTAGCTTTCTTTGGTGGATAAAGTTTCCTCAACTATGAGTCTCATATAAAAATTGAATTATAAGTCCAGTCTCTATCCTATCTCATATGCACATATGAATTTTATGTCTCTCTTTTAAAGCTCTTTTACTTCATTACTTGCATCTCTGCATTGTTCTTGACCCCATGTTTTGACACATAGTAAGCACTTGGTAAATGCTTAATTGACTGATTATCTTTCTTTCCCAATCCTATTGCTGGATTGCATTCTCCTTTTTCAGTCACTATCCTGACCATAGAAACGTTTTTGGAAAGGAGTTGATACAATATTTCCAAATATTTCTATGAGAAGGTGAGGAGAGTAGTATTCTAAAAAGCCTTTGTAATAAGATTTCTCCTATACCACTCTGTGTTCTCTATTCTTATTCTCTTTCATTCTATAATCATTGCTAATTTTTGTTCCTCTATTCTTCCTCACTCTTACCTTCCCTATTAGACTATGAATAAGGACTGTTTTTTACCTTCTTTGTATCTCCAATATTTGCCACAATGCTTGTTAATTATGCTTGTGCTCTTGACTTGACTTGACTGGGCTCTATGTTTTCCCTTATTTATTTTTTCCTTCCTTGATGTTAAGCTTCTGGGCAATTCTTATTCACCAGTTTTAACAAATCCTGTGAACTATGATATTCTCTGGAACATGGCATAAAGTTAACTGAAAAACTGAGTGATTAAAATTATCATTGTAGTATATTTATATCTTTATTTGATTAGGGATGTGTGTGTGTGTTTGTGTGTATTGATGGAAGACCCAACATCAGAGAGGATCTTTATCTAACTTAAGGACAGAATATTCCCTTGAATATTGCTACTAGTTTAACTGGAAAGTTCATGTCCATACCTACAGTTACCAGTAGGAATACAGGATCATATTTATAATTACAAAATTTGAGAAAGATAGAGAAGCCAAAGAATACCAGGACATGATAGGCTAGTGAGCTAGTCTTTTAATTTTTGGTTTATTTTTGTTTTTTATTGAAATGATCCTATGAAAGTTCTTTCTATTTTTGTCATCTGGCCATTGTCTGTTTTTGTCATTTTGTACCTCTATATTTTGGGGAGTCATGGTAGAGGGAGATATTTACTTTCTCACTCTTATTGTGTAAGGTTTTCTCTGCTTTTCAAAATGATTTTTAGTTATCCTAATGTTCTTTTTAAAAAGAATTATACTAAAAAGAAGATTTTAATAGTGTAGGGCAATATTAGTTCTGATATACTCATCTACTCATTACTTTATTAAATTTTTAAAAATATATATAATAATTATATTGTTAAATCTATAACAATCATCTCTGAGACTGAAATTTACAGTATTCAATTATTATACACTATAAAAATATCCTCTGAAAAACAGGTTCTTTGGAGTCCAAGCAGAACACTCCCTTGGGCACTCCTGTCCAGGGCCTGTGGCCTGTTAACCACTACTGACAGATGGGAGTGCTCTACTAAGCTCCTTATCCCACTGATTTTGGGAACTGCCAAAATGAACCTGACTCTGGCTGTGAATACCACCTGTAAGATGTCTTCTGAAAAGTAAATGCCCATGACATCAAAATAAAGAAAAAAGGAGAAAAAATGAAAGAAAAATGTATGGCCTACACTCAGACAATAGATTGTAGTGCCAGAGAACCTGTCTTAACCCACCTGCTCCAGCTCTTAGCTAACAAGCAAGGCCAAATGCAGAACATGGAACATTTTATCAATGTCCTGAATAGGTACCCAAATTGCTGCCCAGACATCTGCATTTTGCACAGCATCTGTCAGCTGCCACCAGTCAAACTTTCTGTTTTTCATAGATATATTAAAAGAATAGTTAAAATGCTAAAATAAAGTTATCATATAAGTAGGAAAGGGATAGAAAAAAATGGAGATGAAGAGAGGGTTAATTCCCTACATTTTCAATGGGTACTACATTAAAATCAAAAGATCACCAACCTAAAATGAGAAACATGCCTGATTTGAAGCCCTCTTTCATGGCTTATTAGATATATAATGTTAGAGAAGTCACAACTTTTTACTTTCGCCCTTCCAACCCAATAGGATTTATTATGTAGAGTTTCTGTTTATACTTTATATTCTCATTGTCTATTATCGTGATTTAAATGGAGTAGGCTTATTTAGTGTAATTAATTACAGTATGCAGTGAAAGGCAAATAAGAGTTTCACTATTTTCTGGACTCATCAGATTAAATTTAGAAATAATTTTCATGTCCCAGGCAACATATTTTTGAAAGAAAATGTTCAATCATAATAGTATCAAGAATTTGTAGTGCTTTGGGGTTTGCAAAGTGCTTAACTTATTATTTCTTTTGAATCTTATAATAATGTGTGATACACAATATTATTATCTTAATTTAACAGAAAGGAAACTGAGGTTAAAAGAATGGTATTATCAGAATTCACACAACTAGCAAGTATCTGAAATTTAATATGAACTGATATATTACTAATTCTATGTCTAAAAATGTGATCCATTGAACTATTTACTTAGTCCAAGGAAAAGCTGTAATGTGCTTAAAGATGTAATGTTAATAAAAGAGGAATGAAGCCATCTGTGTATCTATGACATTTAGGACCTTTTTGCATGACTGATATTATTTGGTAGTCTGGTAAAGCCTATGGATCCTCTACCAGAAAAAAAAATGAAATATGTAAAACAAACACTTAAAATTATAAAGGAAGATAAATATATTGAAATTCTAATTGTCAAAAACTTAGAAGAAAAATGTTTACCTTTAAAGGTTGTTATTGATATATTTTGTTTTTATATCACCTTCCTTCCTGACTATATATCTTTCCTGTCCTCTACAAGGCAATCTATCATTTTTAATAAACAAGAAAAGATGAAAAAAGAAAGAAATCATCTAAACTAATTTATGAGTTTCAAAATATATATAATGTTTCATGCCCATTCCCTCCTACCTCTGTAGTCAAAGGAAAGAAAACTGGTAATAATTTCAAGATATACAGCTCAATCCAGACAACTGTAATAGGCAAAGGGATGGTCAAAATACTAGACTGATTAGCTACCTTCTGGGCTAGCCAAGCATCAAAGACCTATTTTAAATCCTATAAATCTTGCTTCCTTCCATATCTGCAAGTACTTTTAAAAATATTTATTTTTAATACTTTTCCTGTAAATTTTGAGTACCAAGTTTTTTCCCTTTCTTCTAACCACTTTCTTACCCACTGAGAAGGCAGGCAATATAATATCATTCATATATGTTAAATTATGCAAAACATATTGCAAAATTATATTTTAAAGCAAAGATAGTGTGAAAAGTATACTTCAATTTTCAATCAAAGTTCAATAATTTTCTCTGTGAGATGGAAAGTTTGTCCTTTGGAATTATCTATCATATATCAAATCAATTGATCAGAATAAATACATTTTTCACAGTTCATTATCAGTGAAATTTTGATGTTACTGTGAACAATGGTCTCCTAGTTCTTCTCACTTCACTTTGTATCAGTTTATGTAGGCCTTGGCAAGTCACCGCCCAATAACTACACTTTGTTATTGTGTCACAGTCATATGTCACAATTTGTTCAGCCATTCTTCCCTTAATGAGTATTTATATTCTCGATTTTCAATTCTTTGACATCACACAAAGTTATTTTTGTACATGTAAATTCTTTTTCTTTTTCCTTAATATCTTGGGAATAAAGATCTAATGGTGGCATTGTTGGGTCAAAGAGTTCTATAACCTTTTAGAGAAAATTCCAAATGGTTTGCTAGAATGGCTAGATCAGTTAACTAATTCATCAATAATTCATTAATGTACTTTTTTTTTCCTTCCCTCTCTTCTTGCACTTGTTATTTCTGATAGATATATGGTGGTGACTTAGATTTGTTTTAATTTGCATTTCTTCATTCAATAGTTATTAAAATTTCTTTAAAAATATGGCTATAATTAGCTTTGATTTCTTCTTCTGAAAACTTACTGTTTATATCCTTTTATCATTTCACTGTTTTGGTAATGACTTTTATTTTTATAAATTTGACTCAGTTCTAAGGATATATTTGAACAATGAGATTTTTATCAGAAAAACTTGCTATACATTTGTTTTTATATTACTTTGTGGTCTAAGATACCTTTTAGCAAATGCAGTTTCCTGATTTTCTCATTTTTATTAGCCTTTACTTTGTCTCAGATCATGATTTCTATGCTTGATTATCTTTTTTACCTTTTATTAATTTCTAGTTCTTCCCTTTATTTTAACCCTGGAAGTATTTCTGTTTCATGTGTGTATCTTATAAAGAAAATATTGTTGGATTCTGGTTTCAAATTCACTCTGTTTTCTGTTTCCATCTTATGAGTGTGTCTTACTCATACTCACAGTTATGATTACTGTGTATTTCCCTCCATCCTTTTATCTACTCTCTCTCTCTCTTTTTATCCTGTGCCTTGTTTTGTTGAATTTACCACTCCAAAATTTAATTTAAGATGTTATTTTGAAATTGTTTATAGGGGAATGTTGAGAAAGTTCAGATAACTTGATACCTTTAATTATTGGCCATCTTTGCTGCTAAACCCAAAAGAAAAGAAAATTAATAAATTGCAGTTTTATAACTCCTAAAGTCTAAAGTTAAGAAAAATTCTTAAATATTTAGAGTACTAAATTATATGTGAAATATTGGAGTTTTATTCAAGGAATTAGAGTAGGTAATGAGAAAATCGAACTATCACTCTTTGCAGATGACATGATGGTATACTTAGAGAACCCCAAAGACTCTGCTAAAAAGCTATTAGAAATAATTCACAACTTTAGCAAAGTTGCTGGATACAAAATAAATACACATAAATCCTCAGCATTTTTATACATTACCAACACAATCCAACAGCAAGATATACAAAGAGAAATTCCATTCAAAATAACAGTAGATAGTATAAAATATTTGGGAATATATCAACCAAAGGAAAGTCAGGAATTATATGAGCAAAATTGTAAAACACTTGCCACAAAAATAAAGTCAGATTTAAATAATTGTAAAGACATTAAGTGCTCTTGGATAGTCTGAGCAAATATAATTAAAATGTCAATATTCCCTAAACTAATCTATTTATTTAGTGCTATACCAATCAGACTCCCAAGAAACTATTTTAATGACTTAGAAAAAATAACAACAAAATTCGTATGGAAGAACAAAAAGTTTAGAATTTCAAGGGAAGTAATGAAAAAAAAAAAATCATATGAAGGTGGTCTAGCTGTACCTGAACTAAATCTATATTATAAAGCAGCAGTCACCAAAACCATTTGGTATTGGCTAAGAAATAGACTAGTTGATCAGTGAACCTATTCACAGGGCAAGATAGTGAATAAAAATAGCAATCTAGTGTTTGACAAACCCAAAGATCCCAACTTTTGGGATAAGAATTCATTATTTGACAAACACTGCTGGGAAAACTGGAAATTAGTATGGCAGAAACTATGCATGGACCCACATTTAACACCACATACTAAGATAAGATGAAAATGGATCCAAGATTTAGGCATAAAGAAGGAGATCATAAATAAATTAGAGGAACATAGGATAGTTTACTTCTCAGACTTGTGGAGGAGGAAGGAATTTGTGTCCAAAGGAGAACTAGAGATCATTATTAATCACAAAATAGAAAATTTTGATTACATAAAATTAAAAAAAAAACTTTTGCACAAATAAAACTAATGCAAACAAGATTAGAAGGGAAGTAACAAATTGGGAAAACATTTTTAAGTTAAATGTTCTGATAAAGGCCTCATTTCCAAAATATATAGAGAACTGACTCTATAAGAAATCAAGCGATTCTCCAATTGATAAATAGTCAAGGGATATGAACAGACAATTTTCAGATGATGAAATTGAAACTATTTCCACTCATATGAAAGTATTCCAAATCACTACTGATCAGAGAAATGCAAATTAAGACAACTCTGAGATATCACTACACACCTGTCCGATTGGCTAAGATGACAGAAATAAATAATGATGAATATTGGAGTGGATATGGAAAAACTGGGACACTGATGCATTGTTGGTGGAATTGTGAAAGAATCCAACCATTCTGGAGAGCAATCTGGAATTATGCCCCCAAAATTATCAAACTGTGCATACCCTTTGATGCAGCAGTTCTACTACTCGCCTTATATCCCAAGGAAATACTAAAGAAGGGAAAGGGACCTTTCCAAAATGTTTGTGGCAGCTCTTTTTGTTGTAGCTAGAAACTGGAAGATTAATGGATGTCCATCAGTTGGAGAATGGTTGTGTAAATTATGGTATATGAATGTTATGGAATATTATTGTTCTGTAAGAAATGACCAACAGGAGGAATACAGAGAGGCTTGGAGAGACTTCCATCAGCTGATGCTGAGTAAAAGGAGCAGAACAAAGACGTAATCCAATTACAAATGATCAATGATGGACAGAATCAGCTACACCCAGAAAAGGAACTCTGGGAAAGGAGTGTAAACTGTTAGCATTTTTTTGTTTTCTTCCCAGATTACCTTTCAAATACAATTCTTCCTTTGCAACAAAAACAACAACAAAATTTGGTTCTGCATATATACATATATATATATATATATATATATATATATATATATATATATATATATATATATATGTATAGTACCTAGGATATACTATAAGATATTTAATATGTATGGGAATGCCTGCCATCTAGGGGAGGGGATGGAGGGAAGAAGGGGAAAAATTCAGAACAGAGGGGAGTACAAGAGATAATGTTGTAAAAAAATTACCCATGCATATGTACTGTCAAAAAAAAGTTATAATTATAAAATTAATTAAAAATAAAAAAAATTTAAAAAAAAAAAGGCAATCAAAAAAAAAAGAATGAAATATTATAGTTTTTTCCTTCTTTTTAAAAATTTTTCCCTCAGAATGCAAACTTCCAGCTATGAGTGAAAGTTTCAGAGGAAGTTTCTTTGTTTAGGAAAAAAAAGATACTCTGCAGAAATAAAAGCAACAGAAACAAGATTAAAAGGGATGTATAAAGCTGGGAATTTTTTTTTTTTTTACAACCAGTATTTCCAGTAGAGGTTTTATTTTTAAAATATATAATCAAATGTGTCAAACTTATAAGAATAGAAGTCATTCCTCAATTAAAAAATGATTAAAGGATATGAACAGACAATTTTTATGTGACAAAAATAAAGCCATCAATAGTCACGTGAAAAAATGCCCTAAATAATTATTGATTCGAAAAGTGCAAATTAAAACAATTCTGTGGTATCACTTCACACTTCTTAGTTTGGCTAAAGTGATAGAAAAAGATAATAATATATGTTGGAAGGGTTGGCTAAGTTGTGAAATGATCCAGCCATTCTAGAGATCAACATGGAACTAGGCCCAAAGAGCTATAAAATTGTGCATACGCTTTAACATAACATTGCTACCACTGGTTTGTGTCCCAAAGAAATTATAAGAAGGGAAAAAAGACACACGTGTGCAAAAATGTTTGTAATAGATCTTTTTATGGTGGCAAATAAATGGAAAATGAATAGATCCCCACCAGTTGAGGAATGCTGAACAAATTGTGGTATATTAAGATAGTGGAATATTAAAGTTATATTTAAAAAATGATGATCCTGCTGATTTTAGAAAAGGCTGGAAAGATTTACATGAACTGATGTTGGGCAAACAAGGAGAATCAAGGATACAACAAGAATGTGCAATGATCAACAATGAAAGAATTGAAACTTTTCAGTGGTTTTCTGATCCAAGGAAATTCCAATAAACTCTGGATAGAAAAGACCATCTACATCCAGAGAAGGAAGTATGGAAAATGAAAATAACACTTGTTGTGTTTCTTTCTTTTTTTTTTTTCTTCAATAGTTTTTCCCTTTTGTTCCTATTTTTCTCTCCCAGCATGATTCTTAAAGCAAGGTATATTCAAAATAAAATTTAAAATAAAAAAGATATAATTAACTCCTCTTGACTAAGTTCCTTTGATATGCTACTAAAATGTATAATTTTCTCAAATTAGAAATTCAATAAATTTTCCATAAATTTATATATTTAAAAAGTGTATCCAGTTACCATATAGGATTTCATACATTTAAAAAAAAGACAAATGATACATCTAAAGTTTCTACTCTCCTACTATATATTTACTCTTTATTCTGTCTTAAACTCCATTTGATTCCTACTACTTCACTTTATTAAAAGTGTTTGCAAAAGTACTTTAATGGCTTAAAATATATTGAATCCAATAGTCTTCACTTTGTTTGTTTGTTTTTTTTTCCTGAAATTATTCAGTTTTTAATAGTGTTCTCTACTGCCCCTTTCAGATATGCTCTTATTTTCTTGGTTTCACACACAATACACTTTTCTGTTGCTGAATATAAATAACTTTTTATTTATTCACTTCCAATATTTTTAGCCAGTCTTGTCCTGGTTTTTCATCTTTTCCCAAATTCTTCATAACAACTTTTTCCACAAGCTTTTTCTCTCCTTTTTCTACAACCTCTTCCTTGGCAATTCGTTTACCCCCATGATTTCAGCTTTATTTTCTGCATAAATAAATGCTATGAGCTTTCAAATTTCTACAAGGCATCTCTAATTAAATATGTCACTTGTACCTCAGTTTCATCATGCACAAAACATGTGCACAAGATATGTCATCATGACATGTGATTGCTCTGCTCTTTCTAAATAGATGTTTCTTCTTTTCTACAAAACATCTTTTTAATCCTACTTGTATGAATTCTTTATTTTTCTTGTCTAGAATACAAATCCTCACCAGTCTAACTCCAACTCTTTCTTTAAAAGCAAATCCTACAATATATCTTTCTTGATTTCTTTCCTAGACATTATTATTGACTTTTCTCACTGTATCTCATATAATTACTATGAAATTATTTTAACTATAATTTGCATACGTAACTTTTTAAAATATTTAATGTATTTATATGCTAATTTCCAGTACTAAAATTTAAGTGCTATTAAAATAAACGCAGTATCTTTTCTAGGAGTAGTATCTTGTCTATTAAACTTTTCTTATACACTAGGTACATATTAAATGATTATAATTGTCAACATAAAGAAGATCCAACTCACTTCCAGTTGATCAATGATGGACAGAGGTAGCTACACCCAGAGAAGAAACACTGGGAGGGGAATGTAAATTGTTAGCACTAATATCTGTCTGCCCAGGTTGCATGTACCTTCGGATTCTAATGTTTATTGTGCAACAAGAAAATGATATTCACACACATGTATTGTACTTAGACTATATTGTAACACATGTAAAATGTATGGTATTGCCTGTCGTCGGGGGGAGGGAATAGAGGGAGGGGGGGTAATTTGGAAAAATGAATACAAGGGATAATATTATAAAATATATATATATATAATAAAAAAAAAAGAAACTGCATTAGAAGGTGCAAAGCCAAAAAAAAAAAAAAAAAAAAAAAAGATTATAATTGCATTAAACATGATAATTTGTAAAACTACGTTTTTTGAATTGGTCACAAGTGATATTGCAGAACTATGTCATATTTCTATCACTTAAAATTTTGTTATAAATAAAATTAAAAAAACCTTGGTTGTAAATAATATGATAGTTTTGATAAATATAATAAATAATAAATAAAAAAGATAAATATAATTTATTTTCTTTGTTCCTTAATATTTAAAATTTAGGCACAAAGAAAATTTAATTATCTTTATCTCAAATTAAGAAATAAAATTCTCCCCTAAAAGTCATAACTTTCCAGAAAGTATAATATGCTGCCTCGGGAGACAATGAGTTCTTTTTTTTTTTTTTTTTATTAAAACTCTCAATTCGTTTATTTGATTATATAGATTTCTGTTTCAGAATATGTTGAGATCAGTTTTGGGTAGATCTTTTTTAATCATGAAATTCTGAGATTCTCACAGAGTGGAGGAAATGGGTTTAGGGTGAGTTAACTAAGGGCTTTAAATGAATAAAGGAAGGTAATTGAGTGATGACTTCAATTTTTTTAAGTTTAAATCCTCTTTTGGGAAAATAGAATTGATGCCTTTAAAAGAGAAGTGATTTGGACCATTCACTCCAAAAAACTGAAATAGAAATGCACTAACGGAAGAACTGTCAAAATAGTTGTATAAAGTTATAGGAGTCTCCAAAAATAATGGATGGAAATAGGGAAGACAACAATGAGTTTGGATGCCAAAGTCATGATGAAGAATTTAAGAAATTAATGTATAAAAGTAATAAGAATTAACAGGAATATCCCAAGAAAATCTTAAAGGAGGGAAAAGGACCCATTAATTTGTAGCAGCTCTTTTTATGGTAGCAAAGAACTGGGAAAAGAGTAGATGACCATCAATTGGGGAATGACTGAGAAAATTGTTCAGACTTTCAGTCATGACTAAACAAGTGTGTTTTATGAAGATAATGTTATTATCTTAATGAAGGAATGTTATTTTTTGTAAATAAAAAATTTTAATAAGTAAAATAATTAATTTAAAAAGAAATTGATCAATGTAATTAAATGTGCATAAATAATCTTTATGTTCTCTTTCTATATTTGTAGTATTTATACTCCCAACTCCATTAAAATATCAACAAGTCTTTTGGAGAAATGCTGTATAACTACATAGAAACATACAAATCTTTTTCCTCTCTAGATTCCTCCCTTCCTCACTTTTCTATCTCCCTCTTCATTCACCTCATTCCCTCCCTTGTTTTCTGTAATTAGAAAGCAACATTTAGAAAGGGAAAAATGTTGAATAATTGTGGCAGTTCATAAATTTATTGCTGGCATGTTCATTACTTAATATCCTCAATTTCCTTATTAATAACTTGAAAGAATGTGTGTGGAGAGATGTATAAATATAGATACATAGACAACCACATACATAAATATACATTTATATACAAATATACACATATACATTTACATATATAATATGTGTGTATATTTGTTTATATGTATACATATACACACAATAATCAGGGTTTGCCACATTTGTACCAATTCAATCTCTCCGGGGATCTGAGAATCTCCATTCTTCCATTCTCACTAACAATCAACCTATATCTTTTATGCATTTTGTTCTTTTCTGCAATTTTGTACTTCTCTATATAAGAGATAACTTAACTTTCTCTCCCTTTTCTCCTTAATCTCTTTAAAACCATTTTCCAAACTCACTGTTCTATTAAAATAAATATCTCCAAAATTGTGTATCATGTAGGTTCAGAATTATAGTAAATTTAAATTGTCAAGGAATTAAATTAATCCAGGAATCATTTTTACAAAATCTAAGAAATTATAGGTCTGGTCTCTACATACTTCCTTTCATGATCATGCATTCTGCTTTTTTGTAGTTTTAATTCTTTTTTTTCTTAATTAAAGTTTTTATTTTCAAAATATATACATGGATAATTTTCAAAACTCACCTTTACAAAACTTTATATCATGGCAAGATCTATTTGAACTTATGCAAAGTAAAGCCAAAAAAATTGAGAGATAATTATGCACAGTGGCAACAATATAGTAGTGACCATTGTCTGCAGCCAAATAATTGTATACTTTTATCAACACAACAATCCAATATAATTCCAAGACAAAAGACTGTGATAAAAGAATTGCATGTATTTCCATGATAGAATAATGAGTGTTATTTGGATTGCAATTATCTCATTATCTTTCTATATTTTTTAGTAATATGGCTAAAGTGGAACTATTTTGCAGACTTCATGTGTATAAGTTCTATCATTTTCTTTTCTTTTCAAGAAATAATAAATTTTACAAAACAGAATTTAAACTCAAATCCCCAGATTTCAAATCTAGTACCCTTTCCAGTATACTATGTTGCCTATACAAAACATGGCTAGTATCATTCTGGAAGGGTACCCTAAATCAAAAGCATTGTGTGTGAGTGTGTGCTTGTGTGTCACTGTGTGTTTGACAGCATTGCATAGCTGTGCCTGAAGGGTCTTGCCTTACCTTACCCAGAGTTCCCCCACTATCTGCACCACTCTACATCTCCCACTTTCTTTTCTTGTAACAGGTATACATAAAATCCATCAGCATGAGAGATATTCCATAAGCAAGTAGTAATATACACAGGCTATTAGTGATGTAACAAACAATATAAATCAACAAGGTATTATAAAAGATTCCCATGAGTCCTAGAAGAAGGGTTTAAATAACAATCACATATACACCTCCTTTAGCAGCCAAGAGACAGTCTAAAACCAATCTATTGTCCATCACTTCATGTGGTGTCAGGAAATCCAATGATTCCTGTAAGTTCTGAAATCCTGCAACAGTCTTATTAATAATTTTTGATGTTCATGAGTCAATTGCCATACACATAGGGTTAACTACCATTTTTTTTTCTCCAGTGGCAGACATAGTCAGATATGGAACCACACAAAGTTTCTTGGGTCTTTGCTGGAACTCTGTCTTCCCAGAAATCAGTCAGAACCAGGATCACCAAAAATCTTTATTCTTGGTCTTTTGGGGTTACTGTCAGGGGATTAGATCTAGCAATCTCCACACCTCCTTCCTCTCTCCCCACCTCCAGGAGAATGCCTCAATTTTCTCCTCCTACTCCACCCATATAAGTCACTTCACCTTCTTTGTCCCACCAATAGAGCCAACACAGAATATTTGGGGAGGGTCATTATTCAAACATATTAATAGAGAATTGTCCAATTGGCAATTAGTCTCATGTGGTCCATTATCCAAGTGCATTTGCTCAGTTCTAGCCCTTTACAGGTCTTCTCCTTTTTAAGGGTCTTGTCTTCTTCCATCTCTCTCTGATAGACATGGTGGATATGGCACACTGGTACCCATCTGATTCCTACCTAACACTGAAACCATCCTTTTGATATCTCCTATCAAATTCTGAATTTGACACATAGTAGAGCTGTTTTTCATTCCCTGTGGCAAAACTGTCCATTCATATATTTTATAAAACTCAGCTAAATTAACATTGGGGGCTAGGCACTGAAAAGCCATTTTTTTTCATATCTTTTTTTTCCAGAGGGATAGAATATAAACAATCCTTAATGTCTTTAAGCAAAAGAAGCCATTCCCTAGGAAATTGAGTAGGATATGGAAGTCCAGTCTGAAGAATTCCCATAGTTTCTATCTGTTCATTTATTTTTCTCAAATCATTCAACATCCTCCATTTTCCAGATTTCTTTTTTTATAGCAAAGACAGAGAATTCCTGTATTGTAACTGTCCTTGGTTACTGTTCTATCCACATTGCTGTATCAGTTTTCCATTGAATGGGAACAGATGAGAGTGCAGGCAGACCTTCAACAACAACCTTGCCTAAAAAGCCAAAATACTCAATTGTAATTCTGTTTTAAAATGTCTCTTCTCCACAGATTAGTGGGGATTTTTTAACTACAAAAGGAGAAAATAACTCCTGTTATATCTTCAAATTTTCATCTCAAAGTGGTAGCACTAACTTCAGCTGCTATTGCTCCTCCTATGCCAGACATATGGGTGTTTGCTGTAATCTTTGGCCAATGACTGGGCCAATTGGAACCTCTAATGACTGTAGGATCTGCACTTATGTCTACCAACCCTTTCAATGGTATGCCATTTACATAAAGAGTGAGCACAGGACAGTCAGATATAATAGCTGCAGTCCAGAATATTCCTGGGTCCTATTGCTGGGAGTCAAAAATCTTGGAAAATGTCACCAGATTGCCTATTAGGAGTCTATAGAAGTAAACCTGATGCTACTACTTCTCCTGGGGGATAAGTCACACATAGTATACCTATATTAGTGACTACATGTTCCCCAGTTTCCCACATCATCGTATGGATGGAAACTGTTTTATAAGCACTCTCAGGAGGTGAAATGGTCAAGCTGACTGTGTGTGAAGGCAAAGGGTACTACAGGCTGGACAGGGACAGAATCCAGCTCTCCAGTGGATATCTCAGATGTCCCAGCAGCATACAGGTCTATTCTCCCTAATTGTCACCCCCTTCCCCCATCAGGTTGCTTCTTGGCTGACTGATCATTTTGGAGAATTGAAGTTTTAAAGACTCTCTGGGTGTAACATCAGCTGCCATCATACTCTAAGAATTTTTTTTGCCCAGGACCCTGGAGGTGAACCCTGCTTCCCATTTCCCTTAGTCAATCTACATTCTGATGTCCAATAGAAGACTTTGTTGCATTTTGGACATGGATTTTTTCACTTTATCTTTATGCCAAAATTGAGCTTTGAATGCCCTAATTTACCATATTGAAATCATTGATGCATCTCTTTGGAAGTCCCTTCCCAAAAGGGACCCTGTTTTCCCATGTTCAGATCTTGAAAAGTCTGCATCATAGTCTGGACACAAACAGTATTTGTGCTCACTGTGGTACAGTGTCTTATGACCTCAACTAAAAGAACATCTTTTTTTAGTCCTTGTATAATTCTTTTACAATACTAATTAGCATTTTCTCTAGAAAGGTGTCATCATTTCTGTTGCTGCATGTTCATCTATAATTTATATGACAGCTATCTGCAGACATCCCACAAAATCAGCAAAGGGTTCATTTGGACCTTTTGCTATTTTTGTGAAACCTTCCCCTCTATTTTGTCTTCTGGGAGGGTGTCCCATGCTTTGATAACAGCAGCAGCAGCAGCAATTTGCTCATATGCTGCCATAGAATAATCAATCTGTGCTAAAGTGTTTTTCATAAGGATCTATATCTGTTAGTTGGTCAAAGGTGACTGGTATATTAACTCCAGGTTGCCTATTTTATGAGGCTTGTATTCTACAAAGTTTACTATACTCAGAAAGCCACAGCAAGGTTTGTTCAGGTTCAAAACATGTCTTAACAATAGCTCTACAGTCATTAGAGATTAAAATTCCGTAAGCCAAATTTGCTAATACCATCTTAACATAAGACAATGTAGACCCAAAAAGAATGCTAGCTTTTTTTAGATCTTTGATAATTAACATGTTAGAAAGAGTTTATCTTCTCCTGGCTTGACCTGAAGAGTCAAACTGTTCAATCACAGGATATACTTCTATTCTCAAACCAGATGTACCCTGTCCTTCTTCCTTAGTTTTAACTAATGCCTCTTGTAATGGTGACATTTGAGGTGGGCAAAACTGCTTGATGGGTAGTGCTTATGGTGTCATGGCCCATCCCACTCCTTCTCCTCCCTCAACCCAGGAAGGTAAAATTGAGGGAGGAGGGTCAGGAGATGGGGAATGCCCTAGGAGAGCCTGCTTTGGTGTAGGTGGAAGTGAAACTGAGCTGTGAAAGTGAGAAGCACCACACTCCTTAAGTTCATCAACACTGTCCTTAAAATACTTAACTCTTTTCCCACCCAATATGCTTCTGAGTTACCAACAAACCTTGCTTCTCTATTAACCTAACTCTTCATATTCCCTTTAAGGTGGGGGAGACTGTTAGTATTTGCCCCATTTTGGCTGAAAAATGAAAGTAACTAATTTAGCTTTTTCTGAATCTTCCCACTTATTTACTTTTATACTCACCCTATTTCTGGCCATGGGGACTTCTCCAATGAACTCATCAATCACATCAATCGAGGTGCTGAGTGTAGGACCTCACATCTAATGCCTCATGTCTAGACCCCTACGTTGGGCACAAAAATGTAGTGTGCTTTCTAGAGCCTCCACGCTGGGGTGCCAAAATATACCATCAGGACTAGCTCTCTGGAGGATCTTGGGAGCAACTTGAGTGGAGAAGGCGGGAGACCCATCAGGATTGTCAAAGATGGAGTCCTTATTTCCTATCAGCCTTTAAATAACTTTATATGATTACATCATTACAGCATACTAAGCATGTTCCAATTAGAGAACTATTACATCATCATATTACACTGAGCAAATGCTGGCTATAGTAGCTTTACTTCACCACAGCACACTGTACAAGTGCTAACTATAAGCACCTGATTATTGATATGTAAATTACTCTCTTTACTGTAAGTATGCCTTGCTTCAAGTAGAACACAGGAAATCTAGCCCTCTTTTATTTTTCAGGAAAGGTGACAGCCCTTAGGGGAAATGAAGAGCCAAACCAGACATTATCAGCAGGTTCCCTCTGGGCTTAAGAGTATTATATCCTACCCAGTTCTCCCATTATCTGCAATCTTATACACATTATATCATTAATTATATTGTATCTCACATGCATCCAATGTATCAATTGATATAATTATATTTTATATATATATATATATATATATATATATATATATATATATATATATATATATATATATATATATATACAATTATATCTATGTAAAAACATAAATATATTATAAGTTAGTCTTCAGTTATTTCAGTCATGTTTGACTCTGTAACCATTTGGGTAGTTTTCTTAGCAAGGACATTAGAGTGGTTTAACATTTCATTATCTAGTTCATTTTATAAATGAGGAACTGAGGCAAAAACAAAATTAAATGATTTTACCAGGGTCACAGAGCTAGTAAGTGTCTGAAGCTAAATTTGAAGTAAGGAAGATGATTATTCCTGACTTTAAACTCTGAACTTTATCCGCTGCACCATTGAGCTTTCCAGATTATAAAATATTATGAATTTAATATAAGGAAATGATATAGGATACAATATGTATGTGTATATATACATATATGTGTGTGTGTATGTACTTATATATGTATGTATACACATATATGAATATACATATCTTAAGTTTATGCAACTTTTTTCCTTTTGGCACATTTTAATTATTTGCTCATCTATAGAAGTCCATTACATTCCAACAGCAGAAGTCAAATTTTTACAGGTGATTTTAATTTTTTGCAATATCTATAAACTGTCTATAAAGTAGGGGAAAACAACTAAGTATGTATTTTTCCTGTGACTCTCAAAAGTAAGGGAGGGCTGGTTTCTAACGTGGCACTGGGAACCCCACAGAAAAGTGACAACTCTTTTTTGATAGAAATGAAAAGAAAATTAGAAAAAAATAATTTTATATGAATCCTAGATTTAGAGCAGGTATGAGAGAATATATAAAATACATTCCATGGTGTAAACTTCTGTAGCACAACTCAAAACCAAATCTCAAAACTACACAGGAAGTTTATGACAGAGCCCATTTACTACAGGAGCAGAGCTCAAAAATAAAATTAAAACAAGAGAGGAAGTACCAAAAAAAAAGGAAATAAAATGAGCAAGAAACAGAAAAGAAAGAACCTTCAGAACAGAAAGCTACTATGGTGACAGGGCAGATCAAAACACAAACTAAGATAAGGGCAGAATGTTCACAGAAGAAATTCCAAAGAATGATATAAATTGGCCTCAAGTCCAAAGAGTTTTCTTAGAGGTGCTCACAAAAGGCAATTAGGAGAGATAGAAGAAAAAATGACAAAGGGAATGAGTTATATTTATGAGTCAACATCTTGGTAAAGGAAAGAAAATCATTCTCTGAAGATTTTTTTTTTAAACAGTAGAATTAACCAAATGAAAAAAAGAGCTACAAAAGTTAATTGAAGAATATAATATTAAAAAACTAGAGCAGTTCGAATGGAAAATAACTTTTTAAGATAGCAAGAATCATTCAAACAACCTAAAAAGAATGAAAAACATGGAAGAAAATGTGAAATATCTCATTGGAAAAACAGCTGACCTGGAAAATAGTTCTAGAATAGACAATTTAAAAATCACTAGTCTATCTGAAGGTCAGGACCAAAGAAAAGAGTGTGAATAGCATTTTAGAAGACATCATTAAGGAAAATTGCTCCATTATTCTAGAACCAGAGGGGGAAATACTGATTAAAGAATACATTTATCAACTACAAAAAGAGATCCCAGAAAAAAAACCCCAAGAAACATTGATATAAAACTCCAAAACTACAATATGAAGAAAAAAATACTGCAAACAGACAATAATAATTCATATATCAAGGAGAACCAGTATGGATTACCTAGTATTTGGCAACTTCTACAATAAAGGATTCAAGGCCTTGGAATACCATTTTATGAAAGGCAAAGGACTTATGTTTACAACCAAGAATTAACTACTCAGAGAGATTCAGCATCATCTTTCAGGATGCTGAAACAGAAAATTTAATCTGTAAATACAGTACTCAAGAGAAGTATAGAAAGATAAATAGGGGAAAATATATATTATTTAACTATTTACATAAAAGAAAACAATAATTTTAATTCTTGAGAACTGTATCTGACACATACAGGAGGGCATCACATGGACTGTGAGTGTGGTTGTGAATAAAAACTAATGTGACAACATCAAAGAAAAGCATATTAAAAGGTGGAAAAAGGTCTGTATTGAGAAAAGAGGAAAGGGGCAGCTTAATGGGAAAGCAAATTCACATAAAGACATGTAAAAGACCTAAATCCAGGGGAAAAGGACAAGAGATGAGGATTGTCTCAAGCATGATCTCATCGATTTTGGCTCTAAAAGGAAATAATTTAATGATTCAGTGGAGTATAAAAATTTGTCCTATTCTATAAAGAATTAGGAGGAGAAAGAGGGCAGATAAAGGAGGAGCAGGTTAAAAGGGAGAGAAGAAAAATTAGGGAAGAAGGCAAAAAGAGGAAAAGATTGATAGAAACAAAGTAGTGGGTGGAGTGGATTAAAAAATGCATCACTAAGGACAGGACATGAAGAAAAAACAAAACTATATACTTGTGGAAAATAGGATATAAGGCAATACAGAGCTAAGAACCATAACTGTTAATGTGAATGGATGAACTCTCCCATAAAAAAGGAAACTAGTAACAGAGTGGATTAAAAAAACAGAATCCTATAATTATATTGTTTGAGAAACTCATTTGACATGCAAAGTAAAGGTAAAAGGCTGGTACAGAATTTATTATGCTTCAGCTGAAGTAACAAAAGCAGGGGTAGCAATTTTCATCTCAGATATACCAAAAGTAAAAATAGATCTTATTAAAAGAGATAAGGAAAGAAAGTACATTTTGATAGAGGGTACCATAAATAATGAAGTAGTAATGATACTAAATGTGTATTAATGAAGTGGTAGAGACAGCAAATTCTTAGAACCAGTTACAGGAAGAAATAGTCAGCAAAACTATTCAGAGTGAGGGAACTCAACCTTCCCCTCTCAGATTCATACAAATCTAACCACAAAATAAGCAAGATTAAAAACTAGGGAGGTTAATAGGACTCTAGAAAACCTGAATATAATAGACCTCTGGAGAAAATCAAATCGAGAAAGAAAAGAATAGATTTTTTTTTTTCTTGGCAGCACATGGCACTTACACAAAAATTGACCATATATTAGGCCATAAAAACCTCACAATGAAATACATAAAGGAATAAGTAAAAATGTCTCTTTTTTCAGAACACAATGTAATAAAAAATATATTTAATGAAGGGCAAGGAAAAGATATGCAAAAAACTAATTGGAAATTAAATAATCTAATTCTAAAGAATGAGTGAGTCAAACAACAAATCACAGAAATAATCTATAATTTCAAGAGAATGATGAAAATGAGATGGCATCCTAAAACCCATGGGATGCAGTAAAAACAGTTCTTAGGGGAAAATTTATATCTCTAAATAACTACAAGAATTAAATAGAGATAGAGGATATCAATAAATTAGACTTTCAAATGAAAAAAGCTAGAAAAAGAACATATTAAACAAAAACAATTTATTAGAAATTAGAAATTGTGTAACTCAATAAATTTGAAATTAATTAAATATGAAATTAACAAAATTTAAATGACTTAACTAATAAGCAAAACTAAAAATTGGTTTTATTAAAAAAAAAAAAAAAAAAAAAGATAAAACTTTGATTAATCTGATCAGCAAAAGGAAGAAAAAAACAAATTTCCTGACAAAAAATGAAGAGTGTGGGGTACCACAGTGGATAGAGCACCAGCCCTGAAGTCAGGAGGACCTGATTTCAAATCTGGCCTCAGACACTTAATAATTCCTAGGTGTGACTTGGACTTAACTTGAATTGCCTCAGTAAACAAAAAGAGAGAGAGAGAGAGAGAGAGAGAGAGAGAGAGAGAGAGAGAGAGAGAGAGAGAGAGAAAGAACTTACTCTAATGACAAAGAACTAAAGCAATAATTAGGAGCTATTTTGCCTCACTGAGTGTTAGCAAGTTTGACGATGTAATTGAAATGAATGAATATTTATAAAAATATAAGTTGCCCAGGAAAGGAAAAGGAAATAAATTTCTTGAATAGTCCGATTTTAGAAAAGGAAATTGAACTAGTCATTAATGAACTTTCTAAGAAAAATCAACAAGGCATAATGAATTCACAAGTGAATTCTACTAAACATTTAAAGAACAATTAATTCCAATACTATGAAAACTTTTTTTGGAAAAATAGGTAAAGGAGGATTTCTGTCAAATTTCTTCTATGACATAAGTATAGTACTGATACCAAGCAGAAAAAGTGAAACAGAATAAGAAAATTACAGACCTATCTCCCTAATAAATTTTAATGCAAAAAAATTAAATACATTTTTACCAAAGAGATCACATCAACTTGTCAGCAGGATAGTATATTATAACCATGTAGGATTAATACCAGAAAAGCAGAGGTGATTCTATATCAGGAAAATTTTTACCATAATCAACCACATCATTAACAGAACTAACAGAAATAATGAAAATCTGAATAGATGCAGAAAAAAGCTTTTGATCAAATACAGTACCCATTCCTATTAAAACACAAGAGTTTAGGAATAAAGGCAGCTTTCTTTGAAATAATAAGAAGTATCTATCTAAAACCAACGGCAAACATTGTTTGTAATGAAGAGAAGCTTCCAATAAGGTCAGGAGTGAAACAAGAATGCCCATTATCATCATTATTATACAACATTGCACTAGAAATGTTGGCTATAACAATAAGAAAATAAAAATAAAAATAAGGGAATTAGAATAGTCAATGAGAAAAAATTATCACTTTTTCTAGATGATATGATTATGTATTTGAGAATCCTAGAAAAACATCCAAAGAGCTACTGGAAACAATAGCAGAATATAAAATAAACTCATTTAAATAATTGGCATTTCTATTATTCTAATATTGCTGACAAAGTCCTTCAGCAAGAGATAGAAAGAGAAATTATGTTTAAAATTATTATAGACAAAATAAAATACTTGGGGGTCTACCTGCCAAGACAACCCTAAATACTTCATGAACAGTATTACAAAACATTTCTCAAATAAAGTCAGATCTCAACAACTGGAGATATATTAATTGTTCATTTCTGGGCCAAGCTAATATAATAAAAATTACTATTCTGCCTAAATTGCTGTACTTCTTCAATACCATACCAATCAAACTAGAAAACATCATTTTGTAGAACTAGAAAAATATAATATCAAAATTCATCTGGAAGAACAAAAGATCAAGAATATCAAGATAATTATTTTAAAAATATAAAGCATGGTGACTTAGCTGTACAAAACCTAAAATAATATTATAAATAGTAGTCATCAAAACCATAAAATAATCAAGGGCTATAGCAATCTAATATTTGATAACCCCTGAAACTCCAGATTCTGGAATAATAACTCACTATTTGACAAAATTTGCTGCAAAAGCTGGATATAATATGTCAGAAACTGAGCATAGACCTACATCTTACACCACATATTAAATAAAGTTAAAAATGGAAATGTCATTTGGGCATAAAAGATGATACAATAAACAAATTAGGACAACAATGGATAATTTACCCATCAGATCTTTGGAGAAGGGAGGAATTTGTGACCAAAAAGAAGTAGAGAATATTATGAAAGACAAAAAATGATAACCCTGATTATATTAAATTAAAAATGTTTTGCACAAACAAAACAAAAAAAAGATAAAAAATAAAAACAATATTTTAAAAGAGAAATTCAAAGTTAGGAAAAAAATCTTTACAGACAGTATTTCTAATAAAGGTCTCATTTCTAAAATTAAAAAAAAAAGACAAATAGTCAAAGGATATGAACAGACAATTTTTAGATGATGAAGTTAAAGTCATCTATAGTCATATAAAAATGCTCTAAATCAATATTGATTAGAGAAATGCAAATTAAAACAACTCTAAGATACCACTGCAGACCTCTCAGATTGACTAAAGTGAAAGAAAAAGATAATGATAAATGTTGTACAGGATTCAGGAAAACTAGGACACTAAAGCATTATCAGTAGAGTTGTGAAATGATACAATCATTCCAGAGAGCAATTTGAAACTATGCCTAAATAGCTATCAAACTATGCATATCTTTTCACCCAGGAGTGCCATTACTTGGTCTGCATCCCAAGAACATCATAAAGGAGGAACATTGATTCACATATACAAAAATGTTTGTAGTGGCTCTTTTTGTGATAACAAAGAATTGGAAAGTTAGTAGATGCCCATCAATTGGGGAATAACTAAATAAGTTGTGGTACATGAATATAATGGTATATTATTATTCTATGCAAAATGATAAACAAGCTGATAGCAGAAAGAGCTGGAAAGATTACACAAACTGATACTGAGTAAAACAAGCAGAAACAGAAATACATTCTACACAATAATATCAAGAATGAATGATCATCAACTATGAAAGACTTGGTTCTTGTCAGTGGCTCAGTGATATAAAATTCTTCCAATAGACTTTGGATAGAAAATGTCATCACCATTCAGAAAAAAAAGAATTAAAGAGACTGAATTTAAATGCACACATGCTATGTTCACTTATTTTTTTCCCTTGTTTTTCTCTCCCATGTTTTTTTTCTCTCCCAACATGATTAATAATACAATGTGAATTAAAAAAAAAAAAAAAAACATTAAGAAGTTCAAATAAAATCTGAAAATTTAAATTGATATTGGAACTGGGATTAATAGACTAGTGAAACTTTCAAAATCCATTCAGATGTGTGCAGAGCTTAAGACTTTTTTCTTGCACCTCCCACACAACTACAGATAACTTGTTTTATTTTTGCTTCTTTGTTAGTCAAAGTGTATAGCAACAGCAAATTCTTTTTTTTTTTTTTTTTTTTTTTATAGAAGCTTTACTCTATTTTTTTTTTTTTTTCTGACTAATAGGATACTTGAGTTAGCTATATGTATTCCAGGGCAAAGGACAAACTGACTGGATGTTTTGAACAATTCTTACTGTACATACTCATACTAGATGCATACTATCATTATTCTGGATTTGGAGTAAATGGGAATAAAGTTTGAATATCTTTATTTCATCTTTAGGACTATTTCCTCATCTGTGAATGGAAGAAAATAGCACCTACATCTGAGAGTTTGTGAGGATCAAGTGAGAAGATGAATCTATCATTTTTAACATTACTCTTCTGCACTAAATACCAAAATCTGCTTTTGTTCTCTCAAGATAACTTGAAGATAATATTTGGTCTCTTTTTATTTAGATTTTCATTTTTCAGGTCCAAAAAACTATAGCTGATATGCCTTTTCAACATTATAATCAGAGTTTTAGAAACAGAAAAAACAATGTTTCCCATCTTAAATATTAAAAAGACCCTTTATTGTCTAAGATACATATTTTTTTGCAGTAAGTTCTTTATTTGTTCATAGATCTATTATCAAAAAAGCCCATTATAGACTAAACTAGATGCCACCAATTGATAACGATTGGACTGAGTATAGAGAAAATTTCAATTTGCTTCACAAAGGCATGTATTGCCTTAATGATGATACAGTTTTAGTTTCAATCAAAGTGTTTACTCTCCTTGTTTTTAAAAATATTCTGGACTCCAGCTCAAAGGTGATTGCATTTCCATGCTGGGGTCATGTGACTATATCTAATTTTCTTAAAGCATTGTACATTATTTTGCATGTAAAATGCTACATAAACATGAAATAATTTAATTAATGAACTAATTAGGTGATGATTAAGCTACACATTTCATCCTTGATTTATGCACAAATCCCATTAATATTAATGGAAATTCAGTGCAGTCAGGCAAAGGTGATGCCATTTCTATTTTTTTTTAATCATACTCAGTTTACATGAAAGATACCTAATATAAGGTTGTTAAAACATGCACTGCTGATTTTAAAATGAACTAACACACTCTCTCTTTCTCTCTTATTTTTGCATTCACACAAACACATACATACCCCATGTTCCAAAGTTTAAAACATAGAAAATTTCATCATTTACTATTGAAATGGTCCGGGCCATATAATCTGGATTCTATTCCTGGTCCTTCTATATCTCGGGAGTGAAATAAATTTTCTTGGACTCAGTTTACTCAGTATTGATTGATGATGTTTAGAAGAGTTGCTTCCATGGGGGAAAAAATGTAATTTTATGCTAATTTGTCTTAGTTCCTGCCTATTTATGCTTCCTTCCCACCCCTCCTCCCAGGAAGTTAGTGAAACAGTTGTATTAAGCCTAATCATTTTGAAATTTCTTTAAAAATACTTTTCTGAAACATGGTTCCATTAGAATGGATAGGTGTTATTTTAACACCTATCCTAAGTTACTAATTGTTACCACATTCAAGTCAGATGATAGGTAGAAGAATTGGGTTTTATGTTTACAAATAAACTACTTTTCTCTCTGAGATCATAATGTAGGCAAAATCATAATGGAATTATTTTTACCTTGCATTGCCAGCTGATATGACATTTCCCTTAGTATTTCTTAGTAAGTTTTTCTTAGGTGTTATACTGGCAATGTTTCCTACATAGATAGCAATTTTCTGGAAAACATGGCAGGCAGCTGAATCTGAATTCTGCTCTAATTAAATCCCTGGGAATCCCAATACAAAGAGGAGTCACTATTTAATTCTCTTGGATATTTGCATATGTAGTCAAGATCAAAGGGGCTGGTCCATGAAAGTACCTGTACAACAAAAATGCCTTGTCTCTGAGCTTACATCATTTCCCCAGGCACTCTATCCAGAATGCAGAGGTTAACAATATTTAATGTAATCTTATCAAAACATGCATAACTTAGCTAAAAAAAAAAAAAAAAATCAAAACTGTGATATCCAGATGCCCTCTTGTTAAAGGAGCATCCCATTTTTCCTATGTTTAGGACTAAGATTCTAAGAAATCACTTATAGACCCTTTATCTTTTTCTTTTCTGTTCTTGGCTTAATTCTGCATAGGGTATGATTGAAGCCTAGATAGATTATCTGTATGTACATATGCCTTATCTAAATTTGATTCATGAAATCTTTTCTAGTCTTTCTCCAAGGGCAAGTAGATTTCTTCTTGAAATGGGCAAAATGCTGGTCACTCTCTGAAAGAGAGATTAATGACAGATTAGAATTGTATCCATTTAATCTTTCTAAGTATCTCTTGAGTGGAGATATATTTATATCTATCTATTTATCTATCTATCTATCTATCTATCTATCTACTTATCTATCTGCATTTTAGGTTCAAAAGCAAAATAAAGAAACAAAATCCCTGCCAGCTTCCCTGGTCCCATCATAAATAGGAAAGAGGTAATTTTGAGCTTTCATTAAAATATTTGACTACTAAAATGATAAAAATAATAAAATTCTTATTATGTAAAAGGTTAACACTACAAATAAATGACACATAAGTTTATTTATCAAAGCAAGTACCAAAAAAAAATTCAGATATATGGATTAAATTATAGCAAATATATACACATAGTGAATGAACTCTCCCATTGGGGTCACAGTTCAACCTATAAAAGAACCTTAATCTTGCCAACTTTTTGGGGGGGAATAAATTGGAAATCATTACATTGCCATCTCCTTTATCTTCCACAGACCAATATCTTTTTTTCTTATTATGGATCTCTACCTGAAGACAATATAGAATTTTGTGAATTTATTTCAAAGAATGAAGAAGAATTTTTTCTTTGCAAATCTCTCATGGAAATTTGTTCCTCTTTTAAGTATACAATGTTGCTACATTCTTTTTATCCTACTTAGGAGTCAGACCTGCGTAATACCTTGTACATTACCTCATACTAGACATTTGGATTACATCTGTGTTTCCTCTATCTAAAAGTTTTATATATATATACACATACACACACACACACACACACACACACACACACACACACACACACACACATATATATATATATATATATATATAATAACAAATAACTTATAGTTTACATAGATATCTTGATAGGAGACTGAAAGAAATCATTCCCTTATACTCCCTTCTGGTCTGATCTCTTCCTTATTGTCTATCCATCAGAACTCTGACAAAAATTGCTCTTATTGCAAGCAAAAGAAGGAAATTTCACTGATCAGCTGTGTTTACTGGTTCTTCATATGGAATTGCTTAACATCTTGAGAAGATTCCAATCTGATATGAAAACTCTAGGGATGTCAATAATTTATATGAACTCATTTGTAAATGATAAACAAACTATCAAAATGTCTTCCACTTTTTCTCACTGCTAATTTCTCCCCATTCTCCTCAACTTAATTTCCTTTCTCAATGTCCAATGCTACTTACTTTTCTTCTGTGTCCTCTGTTCTCTGAAAGTGATAACATTTTCCTTCATAAGTCCAAGAGTTTTAAACTTTTTTTCTAATTCCACAAATTCATCAATTTTTATATAATAGCAATAACCCAATTTTATACTGTTTTAAGTAGTCTAAAATTATATTGATTAATGTGTATGATATTTTGGCAGCAATCCAGAATGTCTTTTTTCTTCTTCTTCATATAGTATTTCAAGGCCTGTAGTCTTTTAATTAGCTACTGCTAGGTTTTGTGTGTTTCTAATTTTGAGTTAGACATACTTGATTTTTTTTCTTGTTGCTAATAATATTTTCTCCTTGACCTGGGGTTTTGAAATTTGGCAATGAAATTCCTGGAGATTGTCCTCATAGGAGCTCTTTGTGGTGATGACTTATTTTTTTCTATTTCTACTTTCCCTTCTTATTCTTTTTTTTCAAGATTTAAGGCATTTTATGAGTTTTTTAATTAACATTTCCCTTCAATTACCTGTCAAAAAAATGTTAATGTTCTTATTTACAAGATTTTGAGTTTCAAATTTAGTTCCCTTCCCACCCTACTCTCTTTCAAAGATGATAAAAGTTTGATATTATTTATATATGTTCTGTCATGCAAAACATATTTCCATTTTAATCACAGTTGTGAAAGAAGAAACAAGTGAAAAGGAAAAGAAAGAAAACACAAGAAAGATTAAAATCAGTGAAAATAAATATGGGGCAATCTATATTCCAATTCCAGTATTTTTTATGTGGTTATAAACAAGATTTTCCTTTGCTAATCCTCTACATATCTTGGATAAATAGCAACTTGAATTGTTTAAAAGAACTATGTAAATAATAGTTGATTATCCCACATTGTTGCTGATACTTTGTACATTTTTTTTCTTACTTCTGCTCATTTCACTCTGCATAAGTTCATACTAGCTTGTGTTGGTTTTTTTAATGAATTTTGCCTATTCAGCATTTTTATTACACATTATTATTCCCTTACATTCATGCATCATGCTTGTTAAGTCATGCTCCAACTGAAGGGCATCCCCTCAGTTTCCAACGTTTCATAACTACAAAAAAAAAAAAAAAAAAAAAAAAAAAAAGGGCTGCTTTATAATTTGCGCATATAGGTTCCTTTTCCCTTTGTTATAATGTCTTTCTTGTCTTTCTATTCCCATCTTTGTATCCTGTTCCTAGTCATTAATCTGAAGATTCTTTTTCTGCTCATTTAATTGGTGTACCAGATTTTGTATCATCCTCATATTTTATCACATTTTGCTGCATATCTTTTAACTGTCTATAATCATTTTACTTTGCTCCCATTTAATTGTGAGATTCATAATGTATTTATATAGTAGATATACCTTAAGTATCTTACCTTTTATCTTAAGTCTGTGGTTTTCTGAAAACTACTAAACTCTTTCCCATTGGCTGAATCCTCTTGTGTCTTCCTAGACTCCCAATTTTTTTGTTTGCTCAAGGCTTATATTGATCACTTAATTGTTCTATGAATCCTAATCTTCCTTACTCTCTAACAATATGAAAATCTCTTGGTCAGTGGTACCTATTATCCCAATCCCATTCTATCTCAAAACTTGCAATACTGTGGAAACCCAATTTTTCAGCATTTTTCACAGTTTTTTTTGTTTTACAAGTCCTTTGGGTGAGGCAGAGATATTTTCTCAATATAATAATTTAGAATCAAGAGCCATCAATATTAGTTATTCTTCATTTGGTACTGGCTAACTAATATAACGGTGGATCAGAAGAATACCTTAAGTAAACAAGCCATTGTAGTAAATGACTATAGGAATCTATTGTTTGATAAACAGAAAGACTCCTGTTTCTGAGTTAAGAATTCTGAGAAAAATATTTCAGAAAACTGAAAAATAGTATGGCAAAAAGTAGACCAAGGTAGTTTATTTGTCATCAGATCTCAGGGGTTGTTTCCTTTTTCCATTTCATTAAGTCTATTTTGTAATGAATTTTCTTCAGATAATTTCTGTGTTTTCTTTTCCAAATCCTCTTGCAAAATTCTCATTTTTCCCCATTTTTCTTCTAGCTCTTTGCAATCTTTTAAAATTTTAAAATTTCTTCTAGGAGAGCCTTGTGTGATGGGGAACAATTTATATCATTCTTTGGAGCTTTATCTGGAGACTATCTGCTTTTAGGAAAAGGAAGATTGTCCAAGCTTCCACTACAAGCAGCAGCTGCTGCACTGAGTCTGACTGGCTCCCTCCTGGGCGTGGCCAGGTCCCATTGAAATTCGGGCATTTGGGGGTTCACTTTATTTTTTGCTTTTGTGTTGGATGTTTTATAACTTGTATGCTGATCTACTGGCTTGCAGCCAAGGCAGAGTAGCCAACACTGATGTAGATTCCTCTCTGTCAATTCTCCATGGCAGAGCCTATACCATCTCAGGTCTATATACTGCCTGCACTGGCATCTGTGCTCAGCCTGCTTGTGCTTGGCCACCTCCCTCCATGACCAATTGAAATAGACCTTTTCTGGTGATTTTCAAAATTATTTTCTTCTGGTAATTTGTTGCACTCCCAATATTGGTGGATTCTGCAAGTCCAGAACTTAATGCAGAGGCTGGATTTGCTAATTATACTGAAGGTTGTGAGAGAAGATCAGAAAGAAGCATGTGTCCTCTTTGCCATCATGGCTCCACCCCTATTGTCAGATCTCTAGAGAAGGAAAGAATTCAAGACCAAAAAAGAGATTGAGAAAATTATGAAATCAGAATTAAATAGCTCTAATTAAATTAAATTAAATGATTACATTGGAAGGAAAGCAGTAATCAGGAAAACACTTTTTTAATAGCCAGTGTTACTGATAAAGGCTTCTTTTTTCAAATATACAGAAAATTGAATAAAATTTATAAGAATATGTCACTCTCCCACTGATAAATGATCAAGGGATCTAAATGGTAGTTTTTGGAAAAAGAAAAATAAATTAAAGCCATACATAGATATAAGAATTTAAAAAGTCTTGTAAATCACTGATAAATGATCAATGGATCTAATTGGTAGTTTTTGGAAAAAGAAAAAAGAAATTAAAGCCATACATAGATATAAGGATTAAAAACATCTTGTAAATCACCATTGACTAGAGAAATGCAAATTAAAACAACTCTGGGGTACTAAAAAGGTAAAAAGGTCCAGGGATTAATCAATTTCTAATTACTGGAAAATAAAATATATAAAATAATGACTCTGAATAAAAAAAGTGATAATGAAAGAAGAGGTTCAAGGTTAGTACTTTAAAAAAGAGGAGATAGAGATCTCTTAGATGGCATAGGAAAATAAATTAGTGAGAGATTAGTTAAACTTTCTTGAAAAGATTAATGCCTTCCTCTGCCTCTTTTTCAACCTTGAAGGAGCTGAGAGTAGAAAGATAATATGACACACACATTAGAGAAAGAGGGATTGGTCTAAGAAAGAATCCATTGCTAGCATAAAGCATAATTTGAAAAAAAAAAACATTCTGAGATAAAAAGGTCATATTAGACTATGATTTTAAATTAGAATATAGACAAATGATTAAAGTTTGAGGACCAGATGGAAATGTTGACTAGAAATATGTTATAAAATACTGAATAAACACTATAAAATAGTTTATAATTACTTCAGCAGAGTGATGTGTCCTAAAGGATTTTTTCAGTAAACATAAATTCTAGAATTTTAAAATTATTTTTTTAAATATTTTAAAATGTGTTCAGTATAATAATTGGGTGGCATGATTAGAATATATCAATAAAACAAATTATACAAGTAAAACAGTGTAAAGGTTGAATAAAAGTGGAAGTGGGAGATATAAATAACTTTTGTAATGAATTTTTTTTCATTTTAATATAATTTTATTTTTCCAAATACCTGTAAAGATCGTTTTTATTAAAGCTTTTGATTTTCAAAACATTTGCATATATAATTTTCAACATTCACACTTGCAAACTCTTGTGTATCAAATTGTTTTCTCCCTTCTTCCCCACCACCCCTCTTCTTGTCATCAAATAATCCAATATATGTTAAATATGTGCAATTCTTTTGTATGTATTAACACAATTATCCTGCTCCACAAGAAAAATAAGGTCAAAAAGGAAACAAATGAGAAAGAAAACAAAATGCAAGCAAACAACAAAAAAGTGAAAATATTACATTGTGATCCACAATCAGTGCACACAGTTCTTCTGGATGCAGATGTCTCTCTTCATCATAAGACCATTGGAACTGGCCTGAATAACTTCACTGTAGAAAAGAGCCATACACATCAGAATTGATCATCATATAGTCTTACTGTTGCTGTGTACAATGATCTCTTGGTTATGCTCATGTCACTTAGCATCAGTTCTCATCAGTCTCTCCAAGCCTCTCTGAAATCATTCTGCTGATCATTTTTTTTTAGAATAATATCATTCCATAACATTCATGTACTATGACTTATTCAGCCCTTTTCCAACTGATGGGCATCCACTCAGTTTCCAGTTTCTTGCCACTACAGAAAGGGCTGCCACAAATTTCTTTTTGCACATATGGGTCCTTTTCCCTCCTTTATGATCTCTTTGGGATACAAACCAGTAAAAACACTGCTGGATTAAAGGGTATGCAAAGTTTGATAGCCCTTTGGGCATAGTTCCAAATTGCTCTCCAGAATGGTTGGATCAGTTCACAACTCCACCAACAATATATCAGTGTCCTAGTTTTCTCACATCCCCTCCAACATTCAGCATTCTTTTTTCCTTTTGTCTGAGCCAATCAGAGAGGTGTATAGTGGTACATTTAGAATTGTTTTTAATTTGCATTTCTCTGAACCATAGCATTTATAGACAATGATTTATTCAACAACTCTCCAACTGATGGACTGCTACAAATATTTTTTGTACATGTAGGTCCTTTTCCCTTTTTTATTATCCTTTGGAATACAGGCCCAATAGAGGTACTGATGAATCAAAGATTAAGCAAAGTTTAATAACCTTTTGGACATAGTTCCATAGTTCTCTAGAGAAGGGTTGGATTGATAAACAACTCTGCCAACAATCTATTAGTATCCCAGTTTTCCCACATCCCCTCCAACAATCATCATTATCTTTTGTTGCCATCTTAGTCAATCTGAGAGGTATATAACGGTACCTCAGAGTTGTCTTAATTTGAATTTGTATGATCAATAATGATTATATTTTTTCATTTGATTAAAAATTGTTTCATATAATTAAAATAGTTTTTGTTTCTTCATCTGAAATTTGTCTGTTCATGGGCTTTGACCATTTATCAATTGGAAAATGGCATATGGATTTGAGTCAATTCTCTCTACATATTTAAGAAATGACACCTTTCTCAAAATCCTTGGATGCACATTTTTTCCCTCAGTTTACAACTTCCCTTCCAATTTTCCCTGCATTGGCTTTATATGTACAAAAACTTTTTTTTTTAACTTAATATAAGCAAAATTATCCATTTTGAATTCCATAGTGAACTCTACTTCTTCTTTGGCCATAAATTCCTTCCTTTTCCACAGACCTCAGAAGTAGGCTATCCTTTATTCTTCTAATTTGCTTATAGTATTACTATTTATGTTAAAATCATGAACCCATTTACTCGTTAACTTGGTGTAGGTTGTTAGCTGTCAGTCAATACATAGCTTTTGACATAGTAATTTCCAATTTTCATAGCAATTTTTTGTCAAATTCCGAATTCCTATTCTAAAAGCTGGAGTCTTTGGGTTTGTCAAATACTAAATAACTATAAGTCATCGACTATTGTGTCTTGTAAACCTGTACTACTTCCCTGATTGACTACTCAATTTCTTATGGACACTGCTTTATAATATAGTGTTCAGTCCAGTACAACTAGGTCCCCAAACTTTTGTAGATTTTTTTTCAATTATCCCCTAAAATTGACTAAGAAACTGATTTTTTCCTGATGAACTTTGCTATTTTTTAAAGTATATAAAATAATTTCTTAGCAATTTGATTGGTATAGCACTGGCTAAGTTGATTAGACAAAATTATAATTTTTATTATATTAGTTTGGGCCAAACAATGAGCATTTGATATTCCTTCAATTTTTTACATATGACTTTATTTGGTGTAAAGTGCTTTGTAATTGTGTTCATAAAGTTCCTGACTTTGTCTTGGCAGGCAAACTCTGAAATATTTTATATTATTTACAGTTATTTTAAGTAGAATTTCTCTTTGTATCTCCTGCCATTGTACCTTATTGGTAACATATAGAAATTCTGATGATTCATGTGGATTAATTTTCTATCCTGCAACTTTGCTAAAGTTGTGAATTGTTTCTAGTAGTTCTTTAGGTGATTCTCTTGTATTCTGTACATAAACCATCATATCATCTTCAAAGAGAGATAATTTGGTTACCTCATTACCCACTCTAATTCCATTAATTTATTTTTCTTAAACTTTCAACTGTTTTTTTAAAGAATGGATTTTGGATTTTTTCAAATGTTTTTTCCTGCATCTATTGAGATAATATGATTTATATTATTTGTTATTGATATTTAATAATGCTAACACTTTTTTCAATATTGAACCAGACCTGCATTCCTGGTATAAATCCTACTTGGTCATAGTGATTTAACCTGCTGATAACTTGCTGTAATCCTTTCAATAATATATTATTTAAGATTATTGCATTAATATTCATTGTGGAAATGTATGTATAATTAATTAAAGATATTTTTCTTTTTAAATTTTATTTATTTATTTAAAAAAAACACATTGCTTTATGAATCATGATGGGAGAGAAACATCAGAGCAAAAGGGAAAAACTATGGGAGAGATTAAAAAAAAAGAAAAAAGTGAAGGCAGTATGTATTGATTAATTAAATCTACTTCTTTTTCTGGATGCAGATGGCATTTTTGTCAAATGTCCATTAGGCTTGCTTTGGATCACTGAATTACTGAGAATAACCAAGTTTTTCATAGTTGGTCATCATGTATTCTTGATGTTTTAGTGTACAATGTATTCCTGATTCTGCTTGTTTCCCTGAGTTTACATGAACTGAACTGATGTAAATCTTTCCTGGCCTTTCTAAAATCAGCTTGTTCATCATTTTTATGGAACAATATTTCATTATGTTCTCATACTACAGCCTATTCACCCATTCCCCAACTGATGGATATCTACTCATTTTCCAATTGCTAATACAAAACATTTACTATTATAAACATTTTTAAACATATGGGTCCTTTTCCCTTCTTTAGGATTTCCTTGGGATATAAATTCAATAATGGCACTGTTTGATGAAAGGTTATGCCCTTTAATAGTCCTTTGAGCATAGTTCCAAATTGCTCTCCAAAATGGATAGATAATTTCACAACTTCATCAACAATACATTAGTGTTCCAATTTTCCCCTCTTTTTATCATTACCTTTTGATGTCATCTTAACCAATGTGAGAGGTGTGCAGTTCTTTTATTTTACATTTCTGTAATGATGAGTTACAGCAATTGCCCCTATGACTTTAGGTGGCTTTAATTTTGTCATCTGAAAATTGTCTGCTCATATTCTTTGACCATTTATTAACTGAAGAATGACTTGTATTCATCTAAATTTGAAAGATTTATTTATATATTTTAGAAATTAGATCTTTATCAGAAACACTAGCTTTAAATATTTTACCTTCTTAATACTTCTCTTTTGTTTTTGTCTCTGTTGGTTTTATTTGTGTAATGACTTTTTAATTTAATGTAATCAAAGTTGTCCATTTTCCCTTTCATAATATTTTATATTTTCTGGTCCTTCTTTGGTCATAAATTCCTTGCTTCTCCAAAAATCTGCTAGGTAAGTTATCCCTTGTTCTCCTAATGTGTTTATGGTATCATACTTAAATGCAAAAATCACATATCCATTTTGACCTTATTTTGATATGGGAAGTGAGATGTAGGTCTATGTTGAGATTATAAAATATTTTTTCCAGTTTTCCTAGCAATTTTTGTCAAATTGTGTATTGTTATTCCAGATGCTGGACTTTGTTTTTTTTTTTCCCCAATGCTAGACTACTTTAGGCTTTTATTATTGTGTCTTGTTTATCTATTCTCTTCCACTCATCCAGCACTCTATTTCTTAGCCAGTACTAAATGGTTTTGATGCCTGCTGCTTTGTAATATAGTTATAGATTTTATACTGCTAAAAATACCATTCTTTATGTTTTTTTCATTAATTCCCATGATATCTTGACCTTTTCTTCTTCCAGGTGTATGTCATTATTATTTTTTCCTAATTTTATAAAGTAGTTTTTTGAAAGTTTGATTGGTATGACATTGAATAAGTAGACCAATATAGGCAGAATTTTCATTTTCATTGCATTAGCATGGCCTAGCCATGAGCAATTTACATTTTTCCAATTGTTTGGATCTGACTTTTTTGGGGTTAGAAGTGTTTCATAATTTTATTTAAAACATTCCTGGATGTGTCTTGGCAGGATAGCCCCCAAGAATTTTATTTTGCCTAGAGTAATTTTAAACGGAATTGTTCTTTCTATCTCTTGCTGATGGGCATTATCAGTAATATATAGTAATGTTGATGATTTGTGTAAGTTTGTTTTATATGCTTGCAACTTTGCTAAAGTTGTTAATTGCTTCCAATAAGCATTATTTTCTAGGATTCAGTAAATATATCATCATATCATCTGCAATCTTAATTGACTATTCTAATTCCTTTAATTTCCTTTTCTTGTTATCAAAGCCAACATTTGTATTACAATGTTGAATAACAGTGTTGATAATGGTCATCCTTTTTTTACCCCAATCTCATTGGGAATGTGACCAGCTTTTCTCCATTACAAATAATATTTACTGTTGGTTTTAGATAGACACTGCTTATCATTTAAAGGAAAGCTCTCTTTATCTCTATGTTCTTTAGTGTTTTTTGGTAACATGCCCTCCTGGCATTTACAATTACCAGTCTGCCCTAGGTCCAACAGAGTACCTTTGACCACTGACATTTGCAGTGTCAGCTCTACCCAGCTTGCCTCCTCTGAGGCCTTCAAAGGTCTCTGGCCACAATTTCTTGAATCTATAGTTTAATAATCGGTAGCACACTCAAGAACAGCCACGTGTAATCTTAAAAGCTTTTATTATACCTACTCACATAATGCCCTGACTTGTTGGTTCCCTAATGAACACCTGGTCAGAAGACCCTCATGTTCACTACCAAACTCCTTACCTCTCTCGGCTATCCATCTGCTTGGCTTGGCTCCCTAGGCTAGGGAGCCAGGTTAAAGAGTGCCAGGTTAAAGAGAGCAACTGCTGTCTGCAATGGGCTTATAAAGGACCTGTGAGGTCACACACAGCCAATCAGCGAGAGAGCTGTCACCCATTAGGAAGCCATCTCAATATGGGCAAGATCACACCCCCAGGGCAGTTCTATATCCACAGAGAATGCTTCTGGGCCACTCAAATCTCCTGTTGTGCTGTGGCACTGCCCATTTAAAGGGCCCTTCCAATTCCCTTTTCTTGTTTTGCAGGAACCACATCCTTACATTTTTTAATAAGAATGGGTGCTGTATTTTGTCAAAAGCTTTTCTTCATCTATTGAGATTATCATGGTTTCTGCTGGGTTTTTTATTGATATGGTAAATTATGGCTTCTGATATTGAGCTACTCCTGCATTTCTGATATAAATTGTGGTCTTAATGTGTTATCCTGATGAGAAGTAGTTTAGTTGGTTTAGGTATCATCACCATATTTATGTCACAGAAGAAATTTGGCAGTACTACTTCTTTACTGATTTTCCTAAATAATTTACATGATATTGAAATTAGTTGTTCTTTAAATGTTTGGTGGAATTCACTTTTGAATCCTTCTGGCCCTAGAGATTTTTTTTTTTCCTTAGGGAGTTCATTAATTACTTGTTCACTTTCTTTTACTATAATGGGAATATTTAAGTAATTTATCTCCTATTCTGTTAATCTGAGCAATTTATATTTTTGTAAACATTCATCCCTTTCAGTTAGATTGTCAGACTTGCTTCAATACAGTTGTGCATAATAGCTCCTAATTATTGCTTTCATTCCTTTGTCATTGGTGGTAAGTTTCTACTTCCCATTGTGATGTTGGGGATTTTTTTTCCAAATCAAATTAACCAAAGGTTTATGTATTTTTTTATCATAAAACCTACTATTAATTTTATTTATTAATTTAATAGTATACTTAGTTTCAAATTTATTAATCTCTCCTTTCAAGTTTCAGAATTTCTAATTTGGCATTTAATTGAGGGTTTTAAATTTGTACTTTTTCTAACTTTTTTGGGTTAAATTTCCAATTTGTTGATCTCCTCTTTCTATATTCTATTCATGTAGCTATTTAGATATATACAATTGCCCATAAGAACTACTTTGGCTGCATACTATAAGTTTTGGTATATTGTTACATTAATGTCATTCTCTTGGATGAAATTAAGGATTGATTCTGTGATTTGTTATTTGACTCACTCATTTTCTTTTAGAATTAGATTATTTAATTCCCAATTGGTTTATATCTACCTTTCCCTGAACCTTTATTCATTATAATTTTTATTCCATTGTGGTCTGAAAATGAAGCACTGACTATTTCTGTCTTTCTGCATTTGATTGTGAGGTTTTTATGTGCGGTCAAGTTTTGTTTAGGTGCCATATACCATTGAGAAAAATGTATATCCCTTTCTGTCCCTTTTCAATTTTCTCTAGAGGTTGATCCAGGTTTTCTAGGATCCTACTAACCTCTCTAGTTTCATTCTTGTTTATCTTGTCATTAGATTTGTCTGATTCAGAGACATGAAAGATGAGGTGCCTCACTAATATACTTTTGCTATCTATTTCTTCCTGTCATTGGCTTAAAATCTTTACAACTTTGCTCTACCACTGGGTGCTTATACATTAATATTGTTACCAATATTTCCTTTCCTCTATTCCTTTCCACTTATTGACAAAATAAAAGAAAAAAAGAGAAACTATAACACATGAAAACAAATTTCTTTATTGACTTTCTACAAAATAGTAATAATTATATCAGTCCTGCTTCTCCTGTCCCTACAAATCCTAGCAGCCAGTATTACAATGCTTTTAACATACCACAACCTAAATACAATATTCTTTGATCCTGCTGGAGGAGGAGACCCAATCCTTTATTAACACTTATTCTGATTCTTTGGACATTCAGAAGTATACATTCTGTTTCTACCAGGTTTTGGAATTACCTCCCATATTGTTACATACTATGCAGGGTAAAAAGAGCCTTTTGGATATATAGGTATAGTATGAGCTATGATATCAATTGGATTCTTAGGTTTCATCATAGGAGCTCACCATATATTCACTGTTGGTCTATTTCCTTATTCTGAAAGATGAATCCAGTTGTTCTCTGAATTAATTAATAACAGGATTTTATCATTGATATAATAATGTATGTTCATTATATAGATTCTAAATCTTTTAACTTTTAGTTGTTTCTTTTCAGAGGCTATATACATTTTTATTTTGGTTCTGATCACTTTATTCTATATCTGTTCAAATAAATACTTTTGAAAGGATATATTTTCTCACTATATTTTCTTACTATAATAGTTATCCATAAGATTCATATGCCATCACTTATTCAACCCTTCCTCAATTGATATATATCCTCTTAGTGACCAATTTCTTGGACTTTTTTTTTTCTTTTTTCTTTTTTTTTTTTTTTTGGTCTTTTTCAGATGGTGTTTGAAGAATTCTTTCAATGCCTATTTTACTTTTTGATTCTATTACATCTGGGCAGTTCTCTTTGATGGTTTCCTCTAAGATAGTATCCAGGCTCTTTTTTTCATCATAATTTTTCCAATAATCCTCAGATTATTTTTTCTAGATATATTTTCCAAGTCTGTTGTTTTTCCAAGAAGGTATTTAATATTTTTCTCTAATTTTTCATTTTTTTGATTTTGCTTGACTGATTCTTGATGCTCAATGAATTATTCATTTCAATTTGTTCAGTTCTGATTTTTAATGAATTATTTTCTTCATTAGCTTTTTTAAAAATTTCTTTATGTATATGTCCAATTGAAATTTTAAATGCATTGTTTTTCTCTATGGAATTTTTTTTCCATTTCACTATTTTTTTTTTTTTTTGTGAGTTATTTTCTTTTTCCAATTCACAAATCCTACTTTCTTGGGAATTCTTTATCTTTTCCAATTCACAAATCCTTATTTCCTATGATTTCTTTACCTTTTCCAATTCACAAATTCTGTTTCCCTGCACTTCCTGGGAATTTTTTACCTTTTCCAATTCACCTTTCAGGAATTTGTTACCCTCTTGCATAGCTTCTCTTTCCTTTCCCCATTTTTCTTCTAACTCTCTTTTGAGATTGTTAATAGTCTCTTCTAGGAGAGTGTTATTTGGGGTTTAGTCTGGAGGCTGTTTACTATTAATCTCCTTGGAGTTGAGAACCTGCTCTCTTTTTGTATAGAGTTTATTGATCATCCTTTTGATTTTTTACTTATTTTTAAGGGGCTGTAAGGTCTGCCTTTAGGACAAGGAGGTTACCAGCTTCCTCTGCAAAACAAGGATAGGTGCCAACAGGCTGTAAAAAGTAGTGATGTATGATAGTGCTCTAGGAAAGAATTCCCCACCAGAAGTAGTTTAGATCTTATTAGCACAGCACAGCTAAGGAAGTGCCCAGTGAAGAACCCCAATGTGTGGTTTAGTGACTGCCCTGGGGCTAGAGACTGGGAAGTGAAAGTGTCACTGCCCCAAGTCAAAGTCTGCTGTGGGGCTGTAGGTATTAGTAGCTGACCAGTGAATAATAGCCTCACATGGACTGGAAGTGTCTTTGCCCAGGGAAGCACAGTCACTATGTGGAAGTTCTATTGTTCCAGGCCGAGCCACAAATTGTGCAGATTAAAGGTTGCCCCAGGCTGTGCTCTCCTGCCATGAAGATTTGTAACTGCCCAGAGAAAAGCCCAGTACTGCAGAATGGGGCCGTACAGCTATGTTGTGGTCTGCACTTTCCAGTTTTGGGTGGATATAACCAGGTCTTGTTAGGATTTGGCGGTTTTTAGAGTACCTTCTGCCTTTGGCTCTAATTTCTTTGCTGGTCTGCTGCTTTAAGACAAGGCAGAACAATTAGCTTATGCCAGAGTCATTTCTGTACTTTTTCTAACCACAGAGGCCAACCTCTCTCCCAGTCCACTGTTTGCCAGCCTCTCCCACCTGGTGTGTACTGACCTGCTCTGGCCCCTCAGGACAAATCTTTTCTGATGAACTTCCTGATTATCTTCAGCTGGTGAGTTGTACTTCTTGTCTTAGTGAATTTTGCCAGTCAAGCGCTATTTTTGAGCCTGAATTCAATTATTGGTCGTGAGGTATGAGAGGAGCCTAGAAAATTGCATGTGCCTTCTCCACCAGCTTGGCTCCACTTTTAGTGTCCAATTTCTTTTTGCTACCACAATAAGAGATAATGTATTCATTATTGTACAGAAAACACATTTTATTTTTTCTTTGATATTTTTGGGATATAGGATTAGCAGTGGAACAACAGAATCAAAGTGACCACAATGCTTATTTCCATCGACAGATTCGTCACTGGAGTAATGATACCATTTTTTCTCTTATCACTCAAGCAACATTTATTATTTTCCTTTATGTTTTCTTTCAATTTATAGAGAGTGAGTCAGAATTGCTTTAATTTTTATTTCTTTAATTACTAGTGATTTGACATTAAAAAAAAAAAAAGTTATCTGTTGGTAACCTTTTTTTTTTTTTTAATTATTTCTTTATTTTCCCTTGAGAATTATTTGTTCTTATCCTTAATCTACTTATTAAATGGGGAATTTCTTTTTTCTTTAAAAATATTGAATTTTTCATAAAAACTAGAAGTACTATATTTATCAGGAAAAAAAAAAAAACTTGCTACAACATTTTCTCCATTTCTTTTTTCTGTTAATTTTACCTGTATAAGCTTTTGGTGCAAAAACATTGAAATTATCTAGTTATTTTCCATATTTATCTCTATCAATTATTTTGCTGTAAATATAATGTATTCATGTAACACAGCATGTATTTGTATGTATGAAAAGATGTTTATTTTTAATTTTAAAAATTACTATGTGATTCTTTATATCAAAGTCATTTAATTATCTTTTTATATGCTATGGAGTATTAGTAAAATGTTACATTCTTTCATGTTTCTGTTCAGTTTCTTTTTTAAATATTTAATATTTTTATTTTCTCCAGTTAAATGTAATTGTTTATAAAATTCAGAAATGTCCCAATTGATGAGCACTCCCTAAATTTTGAATCTATGGCCCTGTGAAGAAAGCATCAATGAATATGCTTTGGACGTACAGGTCCTTTTCCTTTTAAAAATTAATAATATATTTTTACTTTCAAATTACATGCAAAGATAGTTTTCAACATTCAGCATTGAAAAACCTTGAATCTTAAAATTTTCTCCTTCCCTTCACCCCCCATACAACAAGTAATGCAATACAAATTAAACATACAATTATTTTAAATATATTTCCACATTTATCTTGCTGTACAAGAAAAATCAGATCAAAAATGGAAAATAATCAAAAATAAAAAAAGCAAGCAAACAACAAAAAAGTGAAAATACTATGTTCTGATGCACATTCCATCCCCATAGCACTCTTTCTGAATTTAAATGACTCTCTCCATCACAAGTCTATTGGAAGTGCCCTTAATCACCTCATTTTATGAAAAGAGTCAAATCCCTCAAAGTTGATCATTACATAGTCTTGTTGTTGCTATGTACAGTGTTCTCTTGATTCTGCTCACTTCAATTAGCATCATGAATGTCCAGGCTTTTATATTCATTCCCCAACTGATGGACATCCACTCAGTTTCCAATATATTGCCACCACAAAAGTCCTGGCACAAATATTTTTGTATACATTGATCTTCTCTTTTTTATGATCTCTTTGGGTTACAGACCTAGTAGAGCTGTTGTTGGATCAAAGGATCTGCATGGTTCAATAACCCTTTGGGAATAGTTCTAAATTGTTCTCCAGAATGGTTTGAACAGTTCATAACTTCATCAACCATGTATTAGTGTCCACATTTTCCCAAATTTTTCCAACAATTATCATTATATTTTATTGTCATAGACAATCTGAAAGCCATGTAGTTATATGTCAGAGATGTCTTAATTTTTTATTTCTCCAATTAATAGTAATTTAGAACATTTTTATATGATTAGAAAGGCCTTTGATTTCCTCATCTGAAAATTGTCTGATTATATCCTTTGACCATTTGTCAACTGGAAAAGAGCTTGTATTTTTATACATTTGAGATAATTCTTTATATATTTTAGAAATGAGGCCTTTATCAGAACACTTCTGCTTCCCTTGAAATCTTGTTTCCATTGTTTTTTTTTTTTTATTTTTATTTTTTTTTTGTACAAAACCTTTTCAATTTAATATTATCAACATCATTGATTTTGCATTTCATAATGTTCTCCAGTGCTTCTTTGGCCATATATTCCTTGCTTTTCCATAGATCTGAGAGGTAGACTGTCCTTTATTCTCCTAATTTTCTTATAGTATCACCATTTATATTTAAATTATCAATCCATTTTGACCTTACCATAGTATAGAAAGTTAGTAATTGGTCAGGGCCTAGTATCTGCCACACTATATATCAATTTTCCCAATATTTTGTCAAAAACTGAGTTCTTATCCTAGAAGCCTGAGTCCAGTTTTCAACAGCAGATTACTATAATCATTGACTATAGTGTCTTGTGAGCCTAAACTATTCCACTGATCCAAAATATTTATTAGCCAATTGCAAATGTTTTTGATGATCATTGCTTTATTATGTAATTTTAAGTCTGGAAGAACTGGGCCAACTTCATCTGGATTTTTTTTTTTTTCATTAACCCCTTGAAATTCTTGACATCTCTGTTGCTCCAGATGAATTTTGTGATTATTTTGTTTAGCTCAGTAAAGTAATTTTTGGCAGTTTGGTTAATATGGTGCTGAATAAATAGCCTAATTTAAATAGAATTTCATTTTTATTATACTATCTCAGCCTACCCATGAAAAAGTGATATTCTTCCAATTTTTTGTTTAAATCTAAATTTATTTGTAAGTATGTCCACATAGTTCCTGACATCATTTTAACAAATAGACTACTAAATAGTTTATATTACCCACAGTTATGTTAAATGGAATTTCTCTATCTCTTCCTGATGGATGTTTTTAGTAACATAAATAAATGCTGATGATTTATGTGCATTTATTTTGTATCCTGCAACTTTCCTAAAGTTATTGATATTTTCTAATAACTTTTTAGTTGATTCACTGGGATTTTCTAAATTTACCATCATATAATTGACAAAGTGATATTTTGTTTCCTCCTCACCTGCTTTAATTCTTTCAAATTCTTGTTCTTTTATTGCTAAAACTACCATTTCTAATACAATTATGTATAATAATGGTGAAAATGGGCCATTTTATTTCAGCCCTGTTCTTACTGGGAATGCTTCTAGTATATCCCCATTACATATGATGCTTGTTGATGGTTTTAGATCAGACACTATTTGTCATTTTAAGGAAAATTCCATTTATTTCTGTGCTCTGTCGTGTTTTTAATAGGAAGAGAAATTATATTTTGTCATTTTTCTGCACCTATTGATATAATCATATGATTTCTGTTAGTTTGTTTATTGATATATACAAGTATTCTAATAGTTTTCCTGATATTAAACCAGAACTGCATTCCTGGTATAAATCATACTTTGTCCTAATATATTAACCTAAATAATAGGTAACAAATTGCTGTAATATCTTTATTAATATTTTATTTATGATTTTTGCATCAATATCCATTAGGAAAATTGACATATAATTTTCTTTTTCTTTTCAGCCTACCTGGTATAGGTGTCAGCATCATATCTACAGAATAAAAGGAATTTCTAGGACTTCTCTCCCCATTTTTCCAAATAGTTTGTATACTCTTGGAATTAATTGTTCTTTAATTATTTGTAGAACTCACGTGTAAATCCGTCTGGCCCTGGAGATTTTTTTTTTCTTAGGGAGTTTAGTATATTATGCCTATTTCATCTTGCAGCTCTCTTAATTTCTCCTTTAGGAATTGGGATGCTATACCACATAGCGTATATATGTTTAGTATTGATTACTTCATTTTCTATGGTACTTTTTAGTAAGATGCATTTTACTTTCTTATCCCTTTTAATTAGATTCATTTTTGCTTTTGCTTGATCTGACATCATGATTAATACTCCTGTTTTTTTTTTATTTTATTTTATTATTATTTTTTTTTACTTCACCTGAAGCATAATAGATTCAGCCTTTTGTCTTTACTCTGTATGCAATTCTTTGTTTCAAAGGTATTTGTTGAAAACCACATTTGTAGTATTTGGCTTTTTATCCAGTCTATTATCAGTTCCATTTTATGAGAGAATTCATGCCATTCAATACACAATAAAAATTACTAATTTGCCACCATCTTTTTTCCCAAGTTATATATTTTTCCTTCTACCCATTCTCTCTTTACTAGTGTTTTGCTTCTTACCACCACCTTCCTCAATCTCCCCTCCCTTTTTCAGCCCTTCAGTCTTTCTTATACCTTTCCCCTTCTATTTCAGTGTTCCCTTTTATTAGTCTCCCCTTTTCTTTTCCTCTTCCTCCTTCTGCTTCCCCATGGATGAGACAAGTTTGTATATCAAACTAAATATGTCTGATAAAAATCTCATTGAGCCAAATCCAATTAGATTAAGGTTCAAACATTGCTCATCCTTTTCTCTTCTTTACTTCCACTGTAATGAATCTTTTTGGCCTCTTCAGGTGATACAATTTACTCCATTTTAACCTCCCTTTTCCTCTTCATTCAATTCAATCCCCTTTCCACTCCTAGGTTCTTTTTCATCCCATCACAATAAAGACAAGTTATACCTACACTCTCTAAGTGTGTCCCTAATAAAGATAAAAATTTCAATAGTTACAGTTATCCTCCCATGTAGTAAACATTTTAAGCTTTATTTTTTCTTCCCTTGTTATCTTTTTATGTTTCTTTTGAGTTCTATATTTGAAGATCAAATGTTCTGTTCAGCTCTGATTCTTTTATGAAAAATAATTTAAATCCCCTTTTTCACAGAATGTCCATCTTTCTGTCTTTCTTTCTTTTTTTTCCCTGAAAGACAATGCTTAGTTTTGCTGGGTAGTTGATTCTTGGCTGCAGTCCAAGCTCCTTTGTCTTTCCGAATATCATATTTCAGGTGCTTTGATCCTTAAAATGAAAAGCTTCTAGGTGCTGGGTAATTATGATTGTGGCTACTCAATATTTGAATTTTTTTTCTTACTTCTTGCAGTATATTCTTCTTGATCAGATAATTGTGGAATTAGCTGCAATATTCCTTAAAAAGTTTATTTTGGGGTCTCTTTTAAGAGGTAATCAGAGGATTGTTTCAAAGGCTATTTTATCATCTGGTTCTAGGACATCCAAGTAGTTTCCTTGATGATTTCTTGAAAAATATTTTCTTCATTGTGTTTTTCAGGTAATGCTATAATTGCTAGATTGTAGTTCTGGGTTCTATAGATCAGTTGTTTTTCCAATAAGGTATTTTACATTTTCTTCTATTTTTTTTTTCATTTTTTTCTTTTCTCTGACTGATTCTTAATGTCTCATTGAGTTATTAATTTCCATTTGCTCAATTTTAATTTTTAATCAATTATTTTCTTTAATTATTCTTTTCTTAACCCCCTTTTGTATTTGGCCACTGAACTTTTAAAGGTTTAAAGGACTTGGTTTTTTTATTGGATTTTTTTTTCCCATTTCACAATTTTTTTTTTCCTGAGGCAGCTGGGCTAAGTGACTTGCACAGAAACCAATTCTATTTTTCAAGGAGTTGTTTTCTTTTTTTTTCCCTTTTGATAAATTTATTTTTAAGAAAAATTTTTCAGTACTTTTCCCATTTCACCAATTGTATTTTTAAGGAGTAATTTTCTTTAAACAATTCCTGTGTTTCCTTTTGCAAACTCTCCTGCAAAGCTCTAATTTGCTTTCTGCATTTTTAAACCCTCTTCTAAGATCCTTAGATCCTTTTAGACTTCTTTCAAGACAGTCTTTTGAATTGGAGGCCTGTTCACATCCTAGTTCTAGGCTTCTCAGGTGCTATTCTGCTCCAGGTATGAATTCTGTTTTTACCTGCCTCCTTAGTAGGTATATGTGATTGGGGGTCTTTTTGCTTTTTTTTGCTCATTTTTAAAGGTTGAGATTTGCGTCTAATAGATAGGGGAGATGGTCCTAAGATTGCTCTATAGGACAATAGGAATTATATGCTGCCCTGGGGTCTGTTGTGCTCCTGGCTTCCTATCTCAGTTGGGTAAGCTTAGCAAAGTTCTGCCTGTTATACAAGGTTGTAGGTGCTCACTATTTGCCTTCCTTAGTTGTGCCAGTTAGTTTGCTGATCAATAGGCTTATACACTAGAACACAGTAACCAGCATTGTTGTATTTTGGCTAAGACCTATCATTATATGCCCTGAATGTGGAGGACTCTCAGCCTTGGGCCTCCCAGTACCATCCCTAATGTAGTTCACATCTCCATTCTCTCAGCTTTATCCCTACATTCCCTGCTTCTCCATCTGATTGAGAAAGATCAATCATGAAGTCCTTCCAATTTATCTTCTGCTTGAAATTTGTTACACTCCAAATATTTGTGAGATTTGCCACTCCAAAATCGATTTAGAGGCTTGATTTGATATCGATTCTTAGGGAAGCCAGAAAGAGTTCAGACAAAATATTGTCTACTCTCTGCCATTTTGACTCTGCCTCTTCCCCCCCTCCTTTTTTTTTTTTTTTTAACAATTTATTTTGGAATTCATGCTGAGTAAATAGTATTGTTAGGTCAAATCATATGCATGATTTCATTGCTCTTTGGGTGCAGTTCATATCTTTTGAGCATTTATCAATTAGGGAATAGCTCTTTTTCTTTCCTTTTTTAAAATAAATTTGACTCAATTCTCTATACATTTGAGAAATGAGGTCTTCCTCAGAGACCCTTGTGTAAGGGCCCTTTAAATGGGCGGTGCCACAGTGCATCAGGAGATTGAGGCCCGGAAGTAATTTCTGTGGATATTAGGACTGCCTTGTAGGTGGAATCTTGTCCATGATGAGATAGCTTCTTAATGGGTAACTCTCTCGCTGATTGGCTGTGTGTGTGAGACCTCATAGACCCTATATAAGCCCACTGCAGGCAGCAGTTGCTCTCTTTAACCTGGCGCTCTTCACCCTGGCTCCCTAGCCTGGGTGGCCAAGCCAAGATGGGTAGCCAAAAGAGGTAAGGAGTTTGGTAGTGAACACGTGGGTCTTCTGACCAGGTGTTCACTCGGGAACCAACGTCAGGACATCAGTCAGGGCATTATGTGAGTATGTATAATAAAGGCTTTTAAGATTACACGTGGCTGTTCTTGAGTGTGCTACTAGTTATTAAGCTGTAGATTCAAGAGATTGTGGCCAGAGACTTTTGAAGGCCTCAGAGGAGGTGAGCCGGGTAGAGTTCACACTGCAAAGGACAGTGGTCAAAGGTACTCTGGTGGGTCTAGGACAGACTAGTAATTGTAACTGCCAGGAGAGCGCGCTACACCCTTGCCTCAAAATTCTTCTCCCAATTTCTATTTTTCCAATTTCTTTTATCTTTGCCCTCCTGAGAAATGTTTTGCTATAGACTTTCCCCTCCCCCAATATGCCAACTTTTGTATTACCTCCTTCCCCTTCTCATATTCCCTTTCCTTCCTACTTTCGTGCAGGATAAGAGAGATTTCTATAGCCATATAGTGTATATATATTATTTCCTTGTTGAACCAATTCTGATGAGAGTAAGGTGTTCACTCCCTTCCTCTTTTTCCTTTCCATGGTAAAAGTTGTTCCTTGCCTTTTTTATGGCAAATAATATGTCATTCCACTTCTCTCCTTCCATTCTCCCAGGACTTTGAATAAAAATAACTACTTTGATGGGTAAAGGGGAAAAAAAGCAAATACTAGTAGAATGATGTCTTCATTCACACACATAGTACAATTTGAGGAAAGTGAAATTTTAAGGATAAACATAACTTCAGATATTAATATGCAGAATTTGGACAACAGAAAAGAACTCTTAATTAAAGCATATAACATATGAATAAATATCTGGAAATATTTTGAAACAAATGCTACAGATTTTTGAATTATGAATTATTGAATAAATGAAGCATGAATAAATAAATGAACATTAAGAGTTGAATAAATCTCAAATACTAAAGTAAGTGTTTAGAATACCAATAGAAAGCAAGACCTTCTCTGTTCTCAAAAAATAAAGAGCTAATGGGAGAAATACAAATTAAAGAAATTTCAGCTAGAGAGTGAACAGAAAAACCCAAAGATATCAATGGTACAGGAAAGGAAAGAAGCAAGATAAGGAAAGAGGAGCATGGGTGTTATTTACAGCAAGTGGAGATAATGAAAATGTTAAAGCTTAGAAGACATTAAGGCATAACTGTTAAGACAAATGGTAAGGCATAGTAGTTTGTCATCTCAGCAAGAACTGGTTGTATAAACGAGTCATATCAGTAAATTAGCAGACACAACTTATTTTTTCTTCCAGAGTAGAAGGTATGAAGGGACAATGCAACTGTGGAGGGCATTTCTGGTAATGATAATTCTTGCTACTGTCAATCCATTCAAGGGAAAAAAAGTGCTATCTAAATCCATAGATGTTGATGAAATTGAGAAGAAATAGAATTTAAAGAAAGAGAAAAAGTAAGGTAATAATAGAATCTTTTTCAAGAAGGAGTTTGTTAAGTTTTTTTTTTCATTTTTCTGATAGGCATATAGAATGAAGAATTGGCAAAGAATTAAAAGAAAAAAGATAATGAATAGGATAAGAATAGGAGTAAAATATTCAAGAAGAAAATAAATAAAAATATTTGTCAAAGACTTAGTATATGCGAAACATTGCTCTAAGCATATGTTCAACAATGCTGAAGGGACATAAGAACTTTAATCAAAAAAAGACCAATAGGGAAAAGGTAAAAGAATCATAACTGATCTTTAATGGAGAAGTTTCAATAGTTTTGGAGATAAAAGCAAGTTTTCAAGAAGTAAGGAAGAGACTAGCTGAGTAAGAAGTAGTGACAGTTAATGTAAACTACTCTCTTAGAAAGTATAAAAGAGAAATGTATCTTTAGGTTGTGGCAGGATCAAATGTACATTTTGTGTAGAATATGGGAGTACTTAACATATTTGAAGGCAGTAGAAAGTATCCAGTGGATAGAGATTGAAGATAAGTGAGATAAAAGGGGCAAGGGATGGAGCCAGGTCAGAAAGAAGTCAGAAGAGTCACTATTAGTTAGCTTTCAGCATTGTAACCTATAGCTCTTTGCCTACAATTATTTTGCCTCTTCTTCAACCTTTCTGTCTTTTGACTTCTTCCCTGGTGACTGGAAGTATGCTCAAATCTTTCCTGCACAAAATATATAAGTACTTAAAAGGAGCCAACCAATCTTCTTTTTACGTTCTCACCTTTTCAAGCTACCTTATTCTTTCCCCCTTCCCCTTAAGTATTTAGTTATAAAGAGAAACCAATTCACAAATTCAAAAGCCTTTATTAAGTCCTCAGGTTACCTGACCCATTTGTAACATCTAAAAATGTTTTTCATCCTGTATTTCTTGCTATTCTCTCAGCCTTTCTGACATTGCCTTTTCCTGGTTCTCCTTCATTTAAGAAGCTCCATTTAAATTTGAAGTCATATGTTCTCAAAGCATGGAGATGAAAAGTGAAACAGTTAATGAATATACCCATATTAAATTATTTTTGTTTCACCTTTGTATGGTACTTTTTGGGTATTTTTTTTGTTATCATTACCATGAATTTCCTTATCATTTACTAATAATTATTACCTATAATAGATGTGCTAGAATGTTTGCCTAAATGACTTTGAGTCTCCTAAAACTCTGTCTTAACTCTACCTTAACTCTACTACTCTATCTTAAACAGATGCCCATTCCCAAGAAAAGGAAATAATTAAATTATCCTAGACTAATGTTTCATGAGTCCTATTCACACAGTCTTAGAACTGAAGGAACTACAGAGGCCATCAAATCCAACTCACATATGAACAATAATTTTCTATCCAACACATGGAACTACAGAGGCCATCAAATCCAACTCACATATGAACAATAATTTTCTATCCAACACACTTAACTGGATTGTACATTATATATTCACTGCTTATTTATTTCAAGTGAGAAGATCTTGAGACACTTCATTTTACTACTAGATAATTTTACTTCTTAGAAGACTTTTTTCTTTCTACTGCAATTTCTACTTTTTTGATGTCATTTATGACATATGTAGGATAATTTAAATTTCTTCACATATACCAATAGGAAACAATTTTGTCTGTCCTAAATGCTATTATTTTTTCCAGACTGAAAACTCCCACTGCTTATAATTCTCAAAAGTGATATCTCAGAAAAATATAATTTATTAATTTTTTTCATAAACAGAAGAATTAATTGATTCCTGAAAGTGGCTACATGATTTTCACAAGAACACTTAGATAATTGGAATCTGATCTGAATTTGAAATTTGATTCATGGACTCCAGAGGTAGCTCTTATTCCACTGTCCCATGTCACCTCCTGGAGGCTTTCACTATCCTGGTAAATTCTCTTGCTTATTAGAATTCTTCCTACTACAAAGTTGGACATTAGATGTATTTTCCTTTTAGGACAGATTAAAATAAGATTAGCACATTGGTCAAAAATATATGATAGCACCATATACCAGCTATAGAAGTGACAACTATAGAAACAAAGACTTAGTATTTTCAATTTGTATCTTGATTAGCAAAACAACATGGCATAGTAGATAGAAATAGAAGACTGATCTTGGTGTCAGGAAAACCTCAGTTAAAAATCTTAAATGTATGTAGCCAGACATGTTACATAATGTATTGATTCCCAAGGATATTCTATAATATTGAAGCTTTTTTTATTTTCAAAAAATATACAAGGATAATTTTTCAATACTGAACTTTGCAAAACCTTGTGTTTCAGCTTTCCCCCCTTTCTCCCACTCCTTGCCCTAGATGACAAGTAATCCAATATATGTTAAACATGGTAGAATATATATGTAAATCAAATGTAAGCATACACATTTCTACTATTTTCTTACTTCACAAGAAAAATCTGATCAAAATGGAAGAAACAATGAGAAAGAAAATAAAATATCAAGCAAACAACAACAACAAACAAAGTGAAAATGCTATGTTGTGATCCACACTCAATTCCCACAGTCCACTCTCTGGGTGCAGATGGCTTTCATCATTACCACATCTTTGCAACTAGCCTAGATCATCTCATTGTTGAATAGAGCCATGTCCATCAGAATTGATCATCATATAGTCTTGCTCTTGAACAATGATCTCCGGCTTCTCCTCATTTTAGTTTGAATTAGTTCATGTAAGTCTCTCAAAGACTCTCTGAAATCATTCTGCTGATCATTTCTCATAGAACAATAATATTCTGTAGCAAATGGTTTTGGTGACTGTTGTTATATAATATAGCTTTAGATCAGGTACACTTAGACCACCTTCCTCTGAGGTTTTTTTTTTCATTAGTTTCCTTGCAATTCTCGACCTTTTATTTTTTCATAAGAATTTTGTTGTTATTTTTTCTAGGTCATTGAAATAGTTTCTTGGGAGTCTGATTGGTATAGCACTAAATAAATAGATTAGTTTGGGGAGTATTGTCATCTTCATTATATTCGCTCGGCCTATCCAAGAGGACTGAATGTCTTTCCATTTATTTAAATTTGACTTTATTTTTGTGGCAAGTGTTTTGTAATTTTTCTCATATAATTCCTGACTTTTCTTTGGTAGATGGATTCCCAAATACTTTATACTCTCAACATTTGTTTGGAATGGAATTTCTCTTTGTATCTCTTGCTGTTGCATTTTGTTAATGATATATAAAAATGCTGAGGATTTATGTGGATTTATTTTGTATCCTGCCACTTTGCTGAAATTTTGAATTATTTCTAGTAGCTTTTTAGCAGAGTCTTTGGGGTTCTCTAAGTATACCATCATGTCATCTGCAAAAAGTGATAGTTTGATTTCCTCATTTCCTACTCTAATTCCTGAATCTCTTTCTCGGCTCTTATTGCCGAGGCTAGCGTTTCTAGTACTATATTGAATAGTAATGGTGATAGTGGGCAACCTTGTTTCACTCCTGATCTTACTGGGAAAGGTTGTAGTTTATTGCTATTGCATATTATGCTTACTGAAGGTCTTAAATATATGCTCCTGATTATTCTAAGGAATAGTCCATTTATTCCTATACTCTCAAGAGTTTTTAGTAGGAATGGATGTTGGATTTTGTCAAATGCTTTTTCTGCATCTATTGAGATGATCATATGGTTCTTATTAATTTGATTATTAATATGGTCAATTATATTAATAGTTTTCCTAATATTAAACCAGCCCTGCATTCCTGGAATAAATCCTACTTGATCATAGTGTATTATCCTGGAGATGATTTTCTGAAGTCTTTTTGCTAATATCTTATTTAAGGTTTTAGCATCAATATTCATTAAGGAAATTGGTCTATAATTTTCTTTCTCAGTTTTCGCTCTACCTGGTTAAGGTATCAGTACCATGTCTGTGTCATAAAAGGAGTTTGGTAGGACTCCTTCATCCCCTATTTTTTTAAATAATTTATAGCACATTGGGCTAATTGTTCTTTAAATGTTTGGTAGAATTCACATGTGAATCCATCTGGTCCTGGGGATTTTTTCCTGGGGAGTTGATTAATAGCTTTTTCTATTTCTTTTTCTGAAATGGGACTATTTAAGCAATTTATTTCCTCCTCTGTTAATCTAAGGAGCCTATGTTTTTGGAGGAAGTCATCCATTTCACTTAAGTTATCAAATTTATTGGCATAAAGTTGGGCAAAGTAACTCCTTATTATTTCTCTAATTTCCTCTTCATTGGTGGAAAGATCTCCCTTTTCATTTGTAAGACTAACAATTTGATTTTCCTCTTTCTTTTTTCTGATCAGATTTACCAAAGGTTTATCTATTTTATTGGCTTTTTTATAAAACCAACTCTTGGTTTTATTTATTAATTCAATAGTTTTTTTACTTTCAATATTATTTATTTCTCCTTTTAATTTTTGTATTTCAAGTTGAATTTTTGGTTGGGGGTTTTTTATTTGGTCTTTTTCTAGCCTTTTAAGTTGCAAGCCCAATTCGTTAATCTTCTCTTTCTCTATTTTCTTCAAATAAGCCTCTAAAGATATAAAATTTCCCCTTATTACTGCTTTCGCTGCATCCCACAGATTTTGGTATGATGTGTCATCATTGTCATTATCTTGGGTGAAATTATTAATTGTTTCTATAATTTGCTCTTTTACCCAGTCATTCTTTAAGATGAGATTATTCAGTTTCCAATTACTTTTTGGTCTATTTATCCCTAACTTTTTACTGAATGTAGCTTTTATTGCATTGTGGTCTGAGAAGAAGGCATTTATTATTTCTGCCTTCCTACATTTAATTTTGAGATCTTTATGTCCTAATATATGGACAATTTTTGTATAGGATCCATGAACTGCTGAGAAGAAAGTATATTCCTTTCTATTGCCATTCAGTTTTCTCCAAAGGTCTATCATACCTAGTTTTTCTAATGTTCTATTTACTTTTTTAATTTCTTTCTTGTTTGTTTTGTGGTTTGATTTGTCTAAATCTGAGAGTGCAAGGTTGAGATCTCCCACTATTATGGTTTTACTGTCTATTTTTCTTGCAACTCTCTTAACTTTTCCTTTAGAAAGTTAGATGCTATACCACTTGGTGCATATATGTTTAGTATCGATATGGCTTCATTATTTATGCTACATTTCAGCAGTATATAGTTTCCTTCCTTATCTCTTTTAATTAGATCAACTTCTGCTTTTGCTTGATCTGAGATAAGAATAGCTACCCCTGATTTTTTGGCTTTACCTGAAGCATAATAGATTCTGCTCCAACCTTTTACGTTTACTCTGTATGTATCTCCCTGCTTTAAGTGTGTTTCCTGCAGACAACATATTGTAGGGTTCTGCTTTTTGATCCAATCTGCTATCCGTCTCCATTTGATGGGATCGTTCATCCCATTCACATTTACAGTTAAAATTACTAATTCTGTATTTCCTGCCATCATATTATCCCCAGATTATGCTTTTTCCCTTGACACCCCTGATCCCCCTCCCCGATATTTAATTTACAGACCCCCCTTGTGATGCGCAACCCTCCCTTTTTTTTAGTATCCCTCCCCCTCCCTCCAAGTTCCTTCACTTATTCTCCTTTTCCTTTTCCCTTTTTCTCTCCCCCCTTTTAATGAGGTGAGAGAAAATTCTCTGAAAAACAAATATGTTAATTATTTACTCTTTGAGCCTCTCCTGATGAGAGTAAGATTCACACAATGATTCTCCCCCTTACTTAATTCCCTCAGACATGGTGTATTTTCTATGCCTCTTCATGGGATGTAGTTTCCTTCTTTTTATCATTCCTTCCCCTTTTTCTGAAATGACCTCGTTCTCTTTACTGCACCCCCCTTTTTTTTCTTTTATATCAGTAAAATCAAATTATCCTTGAGTACTTTTTATATACCCACAAGAGAGTTACAGTTCTCAAGGTTTCTGTGTACCTTTTTCTGTTTCTCTTCAGTCTTGTGGATGTAGATCAAATTTTTTGTTTAAGTCTGGTTTTTTTCTTAGAAACATATAGAATTCCTCTGTTTCATTGAATGACCATCTTCTTCCATGGAAAAAGATGCTAAACTTAGCTGGGTAGTTCATTCGTGGTTGCAGTCCTTGATCTTTTGCCTTACGAAATATCAGGTTCCAGGCCCTTCTATCTTTTAATGTGGAGGCAGCCAGATCTTGGGTGACCCTTATTGTGGCACCTTGGTATTTAAATTGTTTTTTTCTAGCAGCTTGCAGGATTTTCTCCTTTGTGTGGTAATTCAGCAGCTTAACCACTATATTCCGTGGTGTTCTTTTTTTAGGGTCTATTTCAGAAGGAGTTTGATGAATTCTTTCCACATCTACTTTCCCTTCTGTTGCTATTATCTCTGGACAGTTCTCTTTGATAATTTCCTGTAAAATAGAATCTAGGCTCTTTTTTTGGTCATAGTTTTCTGGAAGTCCAATGATCTGCAGATTATCTCTCCTAGATCTATTTTCCAGGTCTATAGATTTTCCCAGTAAGTATTTGACGTTGTTCTCCAGTTTCTCATTTTTTTTTTTTTGTTTTGTTTGACTGATTCTTGGGTTCTCTGTGAATCATTCATTTCTATTTGTTCCATCCTGACTTTTAAGGAGTTATTTTCTTCTTTCACAGTTTTTAGTTCTTTTTGTAAATGCCCAATTTCGTTTTTAAATGAATTATTTTGCTCTATTGAATTTTTTTCCATTTCCCTAATTTGTTTTTGAGAATTATTTTCTTTTTCCAATTCAGAAATTCTATTTTCTTGAGTTTTTTTTATCTTTTCCAATTCAGAAATCCTACTTTCCTGTGATTTTTTAAGCTTTTCTAATTCACACATTTTGTTTCCCTACATCTCCTGTGAATTCTTTATTTTTTCCAACTCCAATTTCAGGAAGTTGTTATTCTCTATCATTGCTTCCCTTTCCTTTCCCCATTTTTCTTCAAAATCTCTTAACTTTTTAATAGCCTCTTCTAGGAGAGAATTATGTGATAGGGGGCAGGAATCGTTCCCCTTTAGGTTGTTATCTGCTGACTCTCTGCTGTTAACTTCCACGGGGTTGGATACCCGCTCTTTCTCTGTGTAGAAGGATTCTATGTTTTTTCTGGCTTTTTTGTTCATATTTAAAAAATCTTTTGGGGTCTGTCCCTGGGGTAGGAAATTATTTATTTACTTCTTTACCAGCTTCCTCCCAGACCGGATGGATGCAGCGGCTCTTGGGCCTGAGCTAAGATAGATCTCTGGGAGAGAGTTCCCCACCCTCTCCCTGGAAATGCCTCAGAGGTGACTAGCACTTCTGTGCCTTGAGGGCGTTGTGTTCTAGCAGCTTCCCTGACTTTTGAGATTGATGTAAAGAAGGCACAAAGCCCAGCCTATGCTTCCTGGTGGGGCGTGGATGTCTGCAGCAGGTGAAGTGAAAAGCCCCTGCGCTCAAACTGGAAGTGTCTGCCAGAAACCGTGGCCCCTAGTTCAAAGGTTCCGCTTCTCTGGGACTTCCAGAGGTGAGTTCCACACCTGAGTTCCACCCCCTCCAGCTAAGCTAGGCAGTATGTGTTACCTTGGGCTGTATCTGCCCTTGTCAATCTCTTAAGTAGTCTTAGGTGGGAGCTGAGGCCACACCCCCTGGTGCTGAGATCTGCTGAGTCACCCCCAGGATCCGGGGAAAATCTAATCTATCTGAATTTTTAAATTGTTTAGATTTCCCTTCTGAACTGCTATATTATAAGCATAGAAGAGCTAACAGCCTGTGCCAGATTCCTTTATCTCAGTGGCTTCTCTGATCCCAGAGCCCTTCCCAGCGCAATGGGCGCAGTATGCTAGCACCCAGCCGTCTGTGCTGGCCTCTCTTCTTCCTCCCCTGGGGACTGATCTTTTCTGTTGAAACTCCAGATTCTCTTCAGCTGGTAAGTCGTGCTTCCAGTCCTTGTGGTATCTATCAGTCCAGCGCTATTTCTGAGGCTGATTTATCTAATTGGTTGTGAGGGAGTAAGGACGTTCACAGAGTTGTGTGTTTCTTCTCCGCCATCTTGGCTCTGCCCCCCTGAGAAGGGCCACATTTTAATAGAAAACAGGAGATAGTACCAGAAGCAGGTAAGTTATAAATGGAGTTTGTATAGCAAGAATACAACAAATCAATGGAGTTACAATTGTAAATCTATAATAATGATAAAAATGATGAAAATCCATAATTCAAGTATTTAAAATGTGTATCTTAAAACTCAGAAATGAGGTGGAACAATGCTGGGCTTGGAATGAGGAATAATTATCTTCATGAGTTCAAATCCAGTCTCAGACACTTACTGTATAACCTAAGGCACGTAATTCAACCTGTTCGCCTCAGTTCTTTATCTGTAAAATGAGTTGGAGAAGCAAATGACTAACTATTCATTTTTGTTTGTGTCTTATAGAGGTGGCAAAGAATTGGATATGAAATGACCAATGGGCAAACAAATAATTAAAAAGGTGATTTTTGCATAACAAATGTTCCATGCATTCTTCTATGTAAATATTCTTACACATATGTGATAATCAGATACATAGTTGAAATCAGAATAATCACTATGGGCATAGTAGTATATCTCATAAATTGTGTCTTTTACTTTGTGTTAGAATTTGTGTGTTCTTTGTTCTCAGAGGTAAATGGGAATGCTGTCTTATCCAGTACCTAAAGGAACTGATGGGCCATTTTGCTAATATAATTGAAGGGAGCCATGATCCCAAGCTGTCTCATGAAACAGCATTTTTGTTCACCTGTCTTTTTAACATCTGGCCTAGAATATCAATTTTAAATAATAAAATGAAACATTAAAATTTATTGCCCCTTATAGGTCAGTGTTTAAAAATATTCGCAAGCAAAAAGGCCTTCCTTGACTATTAGAGTACTGAATGCCAGAGAGGTGAATACTTGTACCTTTAATAATGTAACACACAGTGAAATATCCACATAAGGAAACTTCATGTCATTTACTGCCTTATAAAACTCTAAGTGTCCTCTTAAAGTCAGTATATTGTGAAGCTTAGCTACATGCATTGGGGGCTGAAGTCCACAGGAGATCCACATTAAAAATTGAACGTAGAATATCATTTACCCTACACTGGATAATTGGAAGCCAATGAAACAACTTAGATGTGAGTATAATAACAACTGGGCTGCTGGCAAAAC